>NC_034191.2:43973728-44131228 GCF_002021735.2 Oncorhynchus kisutch | reverse complement strand
GATCTGCGCCTCGACACAATACTTTCTCTGAGCTCAACAGACAATTCCTTCAACTTCATGGCTTGGTTTTTGCTCTGACATGCACTGTCAACAGTGGGACCTTATATAGACAGGTGTGTGCCTTTCCAAATCATGTCCAATCAACTGGATTGACCACAGGTGGACTCCAATCAAGCTGTAGAAACATCAAAGATGATGAATGGAAACAGGATGCACCTGAGCTCAATTTCAAGTCTAATTGCAAAGGGTCTGAATACTTATGTAAATAAGGTATTTCTGTTTTTCTAAAATTCAAAAAACCTGTATTTGCTTTGTCATTATGGGGTATTGTGTGTAGATTTATATATCTTATTTAATCAATTTCAGAAGGCTGTAATGTGAAACATGTTTGGAAAAAGGGGTCTGAATACTTTCCGAATGCACTGCATGCCACTACACCAAATATTCTTATGAATAAAAATATACTGAACAAAAATATCAATGCAACATGTAAAGTGTTGGTCCCATGTTTCATACGCTGAAATAAAAGATCCCAGAAATGTTCCATATGCACAAAGTGAGCATTGCTCCTTTTCAGAAAAAAAGATCTATCCCACCTGACAGGTGTGGCATATCAAGAAGCTGATTAAACAGCATGATCATTACACAGGTGCACCTTGTGCTGGGGACAATAAAAGGCCACTCTAAAATGTGCAGTTGTGTCACAACACAATGCCACAGATGTTTCACGTTGAGGGAGTGTGCAATTGGCATGCTGACTGCAGGAATGTCCACCAGAGCTGTTGCCAGAGAATATGTTAATTTATTTACCATAAGCTATCTTCCAACGTTGCTTTAGAGAATTTGGCAGTACATCCAACCAGCCACAGAACCGCAGACCACGTGTAAAAACACCAGCCCAGGACCACATCTGGCTTCTTCACCTTCGCCAGATGTCTGAGACCAGCCACCCGGACAGCTGATGAAACTGTGGGTTTGCACAACCAAAGACTTTCTGCACTAACTGTCAGAAACCATCTCAGGGAAGCTCATATGCATGCTCGTTATCCTGACCAGGGTCTTGACCTGACTATAGTTTGGCTTCATAACTGACTTCAGTGGGCAAATGCTCACCTTCAATGGTCACTTGCACGCTGGAGAAGTGTGATCTTCACAGATGAATCCCTGTTTCAACTGTACTGTGCAGATAGCAGACAGTGTGTGCGGCGAGCTGTTTGCTGATGTCAATGTTGTGAACAGAGTGCCCCATGGTGTCAGTGGGGTAGTGGTATCAGCAGGCATGAGCTACAGACAACACACACAATGACTTTTTATCAATGGCATTTTAATGCAAAAGAGATACTGTGACGAGATCCTGAAGCACATTGTTGTGCCATTCATCTTCTGCCATCACATTTCAGCATGATAGTGCATGGCCCAATGTCCCAAGTATCTGCACGCAATTCCTGGAAGCTGAAAATGTCCCAGTTGTTCCATGGCCTGTGTACTCACCCGACAGTTCCCGCCAATTTCCAGCAACTTCACACAGGTATTGAAGAGGAGTGGGACAACATTCCACAATCAACAGCCTGATCAACTCTATGCAAAAGAAAACGTGTCAAGCTGCATGAGGCAAATGGTGGTCACACCAGCTACTGACTGGTTTTCTGATCCACAACCCCTACCTTAAGGTATCTGTGACCAACAGATGCATATCTGTTTTCCCAGTCATGTGAAATCCGTAGATTAGGGCCTAATGAATTTATTTCAATTGACAGTAACATCTTTGAAATTCTTTGCATGTTGCGTTTATATTTTTGTTCAGTGTATAAAATAATTGTTTGTCTTGAATTGGTGTCTACACTGCCTGAACCAGATTTGGCTATTACACAACCTGCTTTCTCAATTTACCAAATATGGTTATCTGCTAGTACACATTTGTTCAGTATCGTTATAAACCAATCTAATTGTTTTTTTAAAAGCACAGATCTCTGTTGCAACAGTAATGTTTTTGGAGCGCCTGAGCTACGTTCAAAGCATTCCAGAACAGGTTCCAGGAGCGGGTGTCATTGTCACCACAACATTGAACATGTTTAGTATGCTTGTTTCATCAATACTATGACCACACTGATTTGATACCTTACACAAATGTTAGCGGTTTCAACTTTAAAAAAGATGAGCTACCCAGCTGCCATAAAATTGTAAGTTGAAAGAACTTGCATTACAACATAAGTATTTGACCTAGATTTCTATTCGGGGTTGATAACTTAATCTAGGCTTTGTTATACTTTGGCGTTACCCTGCTGCTTTAAAAATAAGTCAATTGAGGAAATTAAGTTGTCTAAAAACTAGATTAAAAAAGTGCTAAGTTTTATCAAGTTTACGTCAGTGGGATACACTTATGGGGTTCATAAACATAGAAATGGAGAATTGAACAAGGAGAGTGACAGATCTGGGCCCGGTTTCCCAAAAGCATCGTAAGGCTAAGTTCATCATTAGAACCTTCTTAAGAGCATTGTTAAATCTCCGAGCCGTTTCCCAAAAGCATCGTTACTAAAGTTGCACTTGAAAACGGTCGTTATTTTAACGACTGCCTCAGACAGCTAAGTGCGTCATTAGATGTTTTTTCCCCCCTTAACCGTGTCACTTTATACACATCCACTACACACAGAATCAAGCTGTTCATCTGCCTCTGTGACCACCAATAACTTCGGAACGGAGTTACCTGCAAATTATCAAGCGAAAGTTAAGATGCTTCAAATTAAAACCGAGATGACTGCATTAAAAAGTATACAAAACATTTTGAACAGTCGCTCTTTCCTTGACAGACTGACCAGGTTGAAAGCTGTGATCCCTTATTGAGGTCACTCGTAAAATCCACTTCAGTGTAGATGAAGGGGAGGAGACAGATTAAAAGGAGGATTTTTAAATTTGAGACATGGACAAGACAAAATATTTATGCCTTTGAACAGGATATGGTAGGTGCCAGACGCACCGGTTTGTGTCAAGAACTGCAACGCTGCTGGGTTTTTCACTCAAGTTTCCCATGTATCAGTAACGGTCTATCACACAAAGGCCATCCAGCCAACATGACAACTGTGGGAACCATTGGAGGCTTTTGAGGGCAAAAGGGGGTGGTGCAACCCAATATTAGGAAGATATTGAAATCAAATTCCATGTTCAGTCAATTGTTTTATTTGGTAGGCTACGCTGTGCAAATATTTTTTTTATATTGTGTAACGGGCGCAATAAGGTGCCAAATCAATGCAATTTAGTGCATCATTATAGGGCAAGTAATAGAATAAGCTAACTCAATTAATTTCAGTCATAAGGTGATCTGTCTAGGAGCTGATCAGTCAGTGTTGTAGAATAATTATGTTAAAAGGTTCAGATTTGAATGTAGAAATCTGATCAGAGCAGCAGCTCAGTCTTTCTTTCGAACCCCGAGTATCGACACATGCGCACTTACGGAACACACTTTTTGCGTGGTGTTTTGGGAAACGCATGTTACATCTTCGGCGGTTGTAGGAACAATGGATATAGATATATATATAAATATCCATTGTTCCTACAACCGCAGAAGATGTAACATGCGATATATATAGATATATATAAGATCCTCGTAAGCCTACGTTGTATCGCCATCAGGATACCGGGCCCCGCATGTTATCACTAACTAATATCAATATAAATATGACTATTGTCTAGGTTGACAGAACAAGAAATGGAGAGCCTGAAGAAAGAGTCAACGAGACATGTTTATTATTTAAACTATCACTTAAATAAAAAAAGTGCATAGAAAATAAACATGATTAGAAACTTTTCTTTTTACAGTTATGTACAATTGTGTTTCCTAATTATACATTCAACCTTAAGTAGTTTGTGGTTTACTCATGTGGTTCAACTTTCCTTCATTTCTGTGACACATGAGAGAACACTGATGTACAACTAACAGGGAAAAAAAATATCATTATTCTCATGAGGAAGTGTTAATAAGACAAAGGTATATTCAAGGCATAGGAAGAGAGCCGTTTAACCATTTCCAAGTCCTACCGCCAACTCCCCTTGATGCCACTTCTCATCTCAGGCTGATAAGTTCTATACACAAGGAACAAGTATAAAATGACAAATACAGTTCAGTATTTTTACCCCCCCCCACAACTTCTTTCACGCAGGTTCCAGCAACTACCTTGACCTGTAAATAAATTCATGGACGTTCCAATACACTAAATAAATAAAACGTATTTTCATCATCACTTTCTATAAAATGGTACATAAGTACAACCAAAGCTTCCAAAGAGGGGTGGTGAGGGAGACATGGAAGAAGGGTAAAATAACATTTGGGTGGGATTTGTTTTTTCCTGGTCTCCACAAACTCAATCATACCACAATCAAGTAGGTAGTCTAAAATCCCTGTAAAAAAAAATGTACAAAAGAATAAAAACATTCACTACAACAATCAAAACACAAAATAAAATGGCTGACCTCAAGAAGTTCAGAACCACTTTATGCATCATTACATAAATACTGTTTATTTTTGAGAAGAAAAAAAGAAAAACTGCAAAGCTACTGCCAAAAGGAACATACACAGGCGCAGGACACCTGGTACTGGATATCAATATACGAAACCGTACATTAGTTATTCTAAACTGATACTGTAACACAAAACCATTAGAGTACATTGAACACTGCTATTAACCATTATAAACCTGCTGTTTGCTACTGTAACTAAGTTTGTCCATTCTGTATATTGTATAGATACTGAAGTACGTGTTAATATTTTGATATAGATCTATCATAATTACAAGTGAAGGACAAGGGCCACTGGTGTGGCGTGGTATTATGAAGTCCAAGAAAAACAACAAGAGTCTTGCCATTTAAAATCCCTTGACTAATGGGTTGTTGTAAAAACATCGGACACGTCACTGCTGTGGATCTGTAGGAGTCAGAAGCCTTTGGGATTAAGTAAAAGGATTACCAAAGCCATCTGAGTTCATTCAGTGTGACCTTTCAATGTTAATTTAGAATGCTGTCCCTCAAATAATTTCCCCCTCTGAAATGAAACAAACTGTCCTGTGAGATCATCTTTCAGTCCGGTCTGTGTTAAAACAAAACAAAAATTATAACTAAAGAAAACAAGTGGTTGATATCAGAAATCACCACAATTACGTTTTTTTTTGTATATACAATCATTAAAGACACGGCAGCAGAATTCAGCATGACCCTGTGCCTCACTCTAAGGCTAGCCAGGATAGGAGGACAGCGAGAGCTGAACCAAAACTGCATACCTGAATTAGCTGGCAAAACCCAGGCTGCAAGGAGGTGGAGGAGAGTGTTGGCCTCCAGAGTGGTCCCTGCACTCTGAACGTCCCTAACACACTTTGGGGGAAGGTCGAGCAGAAGTGCACTTTGCTGGGGGGCCACAATTCCTAAGGGAGCTTAAACAGGATCTGTGCTTGTGGTTTTTACACATAGGAACCCATTGGGTTTACAAGGAGTAGAAAGTTGTTGTTTCCCCATGTTAAGTCAGTGCCTCTGTCACAGTTGAAGTGCAATGTGTTGGCAAAGTTATTGTTTCACTTCACAGCCCGGGCAGGGTAGGCGAGATTCTGCGACGGCCTTACAAGATAAAGTCAACAGAGTACGAGGAAAAATGGATTACAAACCAAAAACATAACAAATAAAGTTACTGGCCCACTATAGAACAACTCGAGCCAGAGTTGCACAAAGCAGCAATTTGGTGAGCTTTGTTCGAGGTATGCAAGGAAATACACGCCTGTCAACCTAGCCACTTTTTGTACACCGATGTCCCACCAAAACTGGGACTACTACTGTCAATTTATGAGTCAGAGTTCTCTAAACAATGCATGCTCAGTTACAACAAAGGCAAAGCGAGAGATCAAGCGAGCGGACGAACTCCTACATAGGTTGCATTGTGGTCAACGGTAAAGCTTAGCCTCTAACCTTTCCTAACTTAATCAGCTTCTACCCAGCTTCTAAAAAGCTTTCCATGTGTAGCCAGTCTCATGTAAATGCCATAAAACATTGACAGAAAGACATGGAGGTACAATGTGGCTACAGGCGTTAACTGTGTTTTATGTCCTTTACAGTTAACAGATTTTGGAGCGCGTTTGATCCTGAAAGGGAGACGTTGAAATTTGTGGAGAAATTGATTCATTTTTTTAAAGCTGAAAGTGAACGAATTACGCAGAGCGAGCAGCCCAAAGTCTGAATGGACTGGCTGGAGCCTCCACGTAGTGTGGAATTAAGGCTGGGAAACGGAGTTCAGACAGCTATTATAATAAACCAGCACTCAAATGGACTCCCTCAAGTGCATATAATAATGCAATGCTGCTAACAGGCAGTCATTAGAAATGTCCTTGATTAACAGATTGGCAAATAGAGCTACTGGTGGACTGGGCTCAGCAGGGAGCGACAGCTTCAGTCTTTGGAATCCAAAAATAAACATTCAGGACACAAAATAAAATTAAAACGGCAACGAAAAAAAACAGCTTGGAAAAAAGGCAGCTCAACAAAAATAGAGCACAAGCGTTAGTGTTTGAAAAACCTCTATTTCCTACAAAAAAATGGCAATAAAATAAATACGATTTCTTAAAAATATAAATACAATTTCATAACATTAAGCGCTATTCACTATTGAGTGCTTTTTAGTCGTTTGTATAGAAAAATATACATATTATTTACATTCTCAAAGCAAGCGTGATATTTTTCTGGCCATAAAAAAAAAAGGGGACAGAAGAGACAAGACTTCAAACAAATAAAAATACAATTCCTTTTCATGAAATAGGCCATAATAACAAACATTTCGATCTTAAAGTGGGATTAAAGGGAAATCAGATTCGGGGGGGGGGGGGGGGGGGGGGGGGGGGGGGGTGACATTTGGTTCTCATTGCTGTAATTCCGGACTCTGTCCTAACCTAATTTCAAAAGACAATGTGTGCATACCTGCGATACAAATCGACGGCTCTGCCTTTATCATTTTCCTATACAAAACCAATAACATTTACTAAAGCAAAAAAAAAAACGAAATATAAGTTCACCCCTCAGCTGTCAGTCCACCAGAATCTCAGCGTAGCTTGCTAGTCACGGTCACGACTTTATCCAATTACCACTGACCGACTTCGACAACGTCTCTACAAGTACACTCGCGGTTATCATTAATTAACAATAACAACATAACACTTGAAAATAAATAACCTACAGGCTTCTTTCTAATCGCTTTGACTACAGCGCCCTCTAGTGTTTCTCTTCCTAACACATCTTGCGACTTGTTGCTCTGGACGGGCATAGGAACTATTTACAGTGGCTGAACACAGTGAAGCAGCCCCAAGCAATTCTTTATGATACTCGCGAGATACTCAGAAGGCTGCACAGGATGCACATTCGAACAGGCAGATGTGTACAAACAGATGAGGCCAAGAGAAAAGCGTTGTCTGATCAGTTATAATACGTCCTGGTTCTTTTTCTAAAATGCAGAGAAAATTCCCTTCCACAAATTGCACTTTGGTGTTTAAAATGGAACGAACAAGGTGGCAATTATTGTCGTGTGAAACATAATCAATGGATTCTATGCTCACACAGAATTGAGATATAATCTAGAAAATAATGTGAGGTAATGTTAAAATTCAGAATGAAAGGTCAATTTGTTTATCATTCAGAGACAGAAAACATCGCTAACCTCAGTTACCATTTCCTTGGACTTCCCAGAGTCTGAAACCATCCGATCCAGAAGTAAAACCAAAGGAGGCACAACAATAAGGTTGTTCTCTTTCAAAAATGTCCCATCCCAAAACAGAGACCTGCTCGTATCAAACTTAACCGGGTCCTTAGCACACCTTTCTTCCCAAACCTTACAGCAAAAAGGGAGCGCAGTACTGGAAGCATCATTCTGCACTAAGACCTGGCAGTGCATGGATGGCTTCGTGCTCGTCGAGGGCACCGCTATGGCAGAGTGGGAGAAAGACCGCTAACACCACTCCCATCAGAGTGGGGGGCTAGTTGAGGAACTTCCGGCACTTCTTGGTTCCGCAGTTGCATGGAAGCTTATTGCCCGGCTCCTCGATGGGAAACTTGTAGTCGTAGGTGAGCTCCTCGCCGCGGTAGATTTTGCGTGTTGCGAAGATGACAATGTGCTTCTGCCCGTCCACATTGATGACGCGCGAGTAGCAATTGGGCTCGCACGAGTGGTTGATGAAGCGGGCAGCGTTGCCGTGCACGGTGGCGTCCACCACTTCATAGTCGTCGATGCGGAACATGTAACAGCCAACACCCTGTAGAGGAAGGGACAGGAAGAGAAAAGGGTGAGAAGCTATTGGCCGAGGATTGCAGTCAACAAAACCCATTATCAAATGACTGAAGGGTGGTGTTGACACCTTTATGTAGAACAAACATGCCTCTGACAAGTAGAATAAGGACCCACACAAAATCTAGTCAAGACATTTCTATGTGCAACATTTGCCTATTGACCGTGGCCCTGTAAAGACTCAAAGTGTATGAGCAGAGAACGGTGTTCTCACCTTGCCGTCGTAGTATTTCTCCCGTTTGTCGGTGAGGACAGAGCGGATGACTGTGCCCGAGTACTCGATCACCATCTCCCCCACGTCGATGCTCCTCTTGCAGAACAGACCTCGGCCGTGTATGGCTGACCTGTGAGGGGAGGACACAGGGGCTCGGTGACCGCTGGTTCACCAAAGGGTTTCACCTTCTAACCCCACTCTCTGGAACAAGCTATAGCAAAGCTACAGTAGTAGTTCATTTTCTTGTTAAAACCATTCCACTGAATTTGGGATTCGTGCTCCTGAGTGGCGCAGCGGTCTGTGGCACTACATCTCAATGCAAGAGGCGTCACACCACAGTCCCTGGTTCGATTTCAGGCTGCATCACATTCGGCCGTGATTGGGAGTACGGCGCATAATTGACCCAGCGGCATCCGGGTTTGTCCATCATTGTAAATAAGAATTTGTTCTTTACAGACTTGCCTAGTTAAAAATGTAACCCCCCCCCCCCCCCCCCCCCTTAAACGTTACGTAGCCAGCGTTTTCCTAACCTGTAGACCCCCACCGCCTCCTTGGACGTTCTCTTCAGGTGTCGGAACCTCATGGGCATGGGGAGGTCCATGCTGGTGGCCCGGCTGAAAAACAACAGTAGCACAGTGTGTTAAGAGTTCCAATGAAGGAAGGATGGTCTACTAACAGCGTGAAGCTCCGACCGGTGGATACGGGGATGTTGATCAGAAAACCCAGAGGAAAGACAAGTCCACTGTAATGAGGAGATGGAGGATAGAGAGATGGTCCTCCTGATTTACAGAAGTTAAAAATAAACAGGAATTGTGTAGCAGGGCAGAGTGACTCACCGAGCAGACTTGAGCTGCACCTCCTCATCCTCCTCGTGGGGGTTGTACTCGGGAGGCTGGCGGTGCTTGGAGGCCAGGAAGTTGAACATGTCAAACACAGACCTCCTGTGGCGAGGAACAACAGACGGAGCAGACAGGTCAGATGACGCAGGCAAATACAACTCAATGATGCAGACTCTCTAAACCCTAGGAAGGACCTCTCCCAAATAGTGAGTTGAGATTTGGTAACGGGTATACAGTTACAAGCTCCAAAACATCAGTTAAGAGAGCCAGTGTACAACCGGCTCACAAGATTTGCGTTGCTGAAGTAGAATGCATAGATCACGTATAGACCTGGATTTCTTCAACAATCAAAGGAAAGCTAAGAGGCAGAGGCCCAGTTCAAAAACTGTAGAAATGCATCCTTCCTGAAGTAATCATTAGACATGATTCATCAGGTGAACGTAAGGTCTCCGCCACATGTTATTCACCTGTTCAGTCATGTGATTACTTTAAGGACGGGATGAAGGAAGGATGCACATGGAGGCTGGTCCAGGCAGCCTCGTTATAATAAAGATAAAGAGTAACTGTACATTTGTCTGGATACCAATCCAACACCTTGTACTTTTTAAGCATTGGAAGAGGGCTGTGTGTGACTTAGCCATCCCATCTTCTGGGAGTGTCCGTACCTGTGGTTGAGCTCGGCGCGGGCCGAGCCATGGGGGTTGATCGGGGGGTCGTCAGCCTCCTCGGGCTTGTGGAAGCGAAAGTGGTAGTTGCGACAGTGCCTGGAACCATACAGCTGCTCCAGCAGGAACATCACAGCGTCGTGGAGGACCCCCAGCATCCGCAGACCGTTCACTCCTGAGAGAGCACCACCAAAAAGAAAGAAAATAGATCAGATTGAGAGAAAGATTTTTAAAAAGGAAGGAGTGGAGGAATAAAGGAAAAAAAAAAGAGTTAGTGATGAGTCACCATTTCATTCCTCAAAAGTTGTTGAACCTGCATAAACAAAATACAATCTGATCAAAAAAAGCACTTTACCTTCAAAGGAGAGCTCTTTGAGTCTGGCGTTGGAGCGGGCCTCCTGGACTTTATCTGTCAGGGACTTCCAGGCTTCTGTGGGACGGAGGGAGAAGACAACACATGTCAGCTTAGTGTCTCATCTCTGTGTAAGTATTAAAAATACACAGTTTACTTCAGCTGTATGAGGATTTTGAAATAAGATATCTTTCCTGTTACACATTCACTTCAATAACTTCAGCGCCATTTTCTGCCATCGAGTGTCATAACTATGCTACATGGAAACAGAACAAGAAGATTAGAACTGCGTGGACCTTCGATACTCTCGCAGCGGATCTGGAAGCCGTCATCGCTGCAGATCTCAAAGATGAGTCCCTTCTTGGGCTTGCTGTCCATAGAAGAGGCCCTGCAGCTACCCTCCTGGTCAGGGCTGGCCACCAGTAGAGAACCAGCAGTGGTCTCGCTTTTCTCCTCAGGGAACTCACTGGTTAAAGCAGGAGGTTCAGCAGCCTTGGCAGAATAAACACTGCAAATAAAATACATTTTGAAATTAATCTCATTATCCATTGACATATTAATAGTACGGAATGGAAGGGGTGACAAGCTTGCGTTACTCACTTTTTGCTGGTGCCCCTCTCTCTGGGCTTGACTGTGTCCATGGGCTCGGGAGAGACTGTCTCTCTAGACCTGCAGTGGTAGAGGGAATTCAAATATGGATAAGCAGCAGGTGGCAACTGTAGTATGTTAAAGTATAGTCCTAGTTAATTATTTCATGAGTTATCGGTTATGTGAGAATATTACCCAGGAACGGAGGTGGCCCGGTCTCCCTGCATCTCCCGAGGAGGCTCTGCCAGCCAGCCCTTGTGTTTCTTCCCGCTGGCCTTGTCTGGACTCTGCCTCGTCCGCTTGGCTTTCTGCTTGCCTTTCCCCGAGCACGTGGATGCCGTTACGGCAGCGCTACACTTCAGCTCTTGTTTCTGCTCTGAGGAGGACCTGGATTTAGGCATGGTGTGTGAGCTTTGAGAGCTGGAACTCTGGGAGAGCACGCCGACCAGGTGTCCCTTGTCGGAATCCTGTTGGACCGGGCTGGGGGCCAGAGCCACAGGTTGTCCACTGGCATTTGGTGGGTGCTGCTGCCGCTGGAAGGCTCCGCTCTCCGGGTCCATCTGCTGTCTGACAGACATGCTGATGGTCTGATGAGAGGGAAGCACGCAGATGCTGCTGGCAATGGAGGTCTGGGCGGGGCTGCACAGCTGGGACATCAGAGGAGCTCCAGACTGGAGCAGGTTGTGTGGTCTGGCTTTGAAGAGGAGGCTGCTGATGGGTCCTGTGATTTCGGTGGAGCTGAGCACCGGGGTGCTGAGAGAGACAGAGCCTGGCGTGATGAGGCCTCCGTGTCCGCTGGGCTGAGCCATGGACACCATGTTCAGCACTGCTGACTGGTTGGGGTTGAGCCCTGAGACGGTGCAGGGAAGCAGGTGGGTGGAGGCGGCGTGGCCCAGGATGCCAGGCTGCCCACTGGGAAGAGGCATCCTCTGCTGGATGGGCTCAAAGTACATGACTCCTGATTTGGGTCTCTTGATAATGTTGGGGACTTTGCGGTGAGAAGTGGTGGCGGCCGTGGTCAGGGTGCCCAGCTCGGACTGGGCCATCTGTGGCGAGGACAGGTTGATCAGAGTCATGTTGGGTCTCACTTCAGACGGGCCCAGGGTGGGCTGGCTCCTAGAGCGGGCCAGTTTTTTGGTCTTCCGTGGCTGGAGACGGGAGATGGGTCGCTTCTTGCCGTGTCCAGATGCGGGCACAGCCGAGGACGTGGAGATGGAGGCACTGGACACAATGGTCACGTTGGGGGCCAGGTCATGCCTCCGTCCGGCCTCGGTCACCAGAATCTGGGGCTCGTGGGAGGGCAACCCAATCAGGAGGCCGGAGGTGGTGCTGGGAATGCCAGGCTGGAAGCCCGTCTGGGTGGTGCCGGTGAAAGTATGGATCTGAGGGTGATGGGGCATGGTGCCCAACACTTTACCCCCAGCAGGAAAGATCGGCTGGGAGGTGGTTATCCCGGTGGTGAGCCCTGTGGTTAGAGTCATGGTATCCATCACTCCTGTTGCGCTGGACGATGGGGTGATCTGGATCTTCTGAGTGACACCATTGGGGAGCGTCTGTAGGACGTAGAGGGGCTGCAGATGCTGGTTGACCACAATTAGTTTTTCCGGGCCTGGTTTTAAATGGGAGGTGGTCTGGACGGCCACATGGGAAGGTCCGGGGCTGACTGAAGATGGAGCAGGGATGTACTTCTGTCCCTGGAGAGGCAAGGTGGGTGAGCTGGGTAGGACTGGGGTCCCAGAACTCCTGGTAAGATCCTGGCTACCTGCTTCTACAACTTCGCCCAGGGAGGGACTGGTGATGTGCTCAAACTGCACCGGGGTCATGTGACCTTCTCGTACCTGAGATTCTCGGCTACCTCCACTTCCTTCCTGCTGGCTCTCAGGGGACACGCCAGCCCCTCCTTTCTGCTGCTTGTCCTCACCTCCTTTCTCAGTGATTGTCTCGTCCGAGGCTGCCAGGGACAGCATGGTGCACTCTGAGCCCTCTGAGATGATGCCACCGTGGTTCTGGTTGTTGACCGTGGGGCTGCGAGTGGTCAGGACAGAGAGGTCAGAAGGCAGCTCCAGAGGTAGACCATACGGCTCTTCCACCGAGATGGATGTGTTCACCCTGCTCTCCACGGGCTCAGTGCTGGCCAGCGGCTGGGGGAAGTCCTCAAAGAGGATGTCTTTGCGGCGGTTGACGCCCACCCCGTAGCCCCCGTCCAGGGAAAGGAGCTCAGAGGAGGCGGCCTCAGGCTGCTGCCCCAGGGCCTGCATGGAGGGCGTGTTGAGGACAAACTCCATGATGTCCGAAGGCAGGATATTGCCGCAGTCGTCGCTGTTGTTGTTGTCCGAGTCAGACTTAAGGTCAGTGTTAAGTGAGAGCTGGGCCTCCAGGGGGTCCTGTCCCTGTGATGACTTCACCCCGCCCAGAGGGAGGGAGTTGTCCTTCTGGCTCTTCCTCCCTTCTCGGGTGTTGTTGCTGCTGCTACCGCTGCTCCCACCCCCTCCACTGCCATTGTCTGCCTCCTTCCCGCAGTCATGCTCCAGCTTCTCCATGTGCCTCTCTCTGCCCTTCCTCTTACCCGTGCTCTTGTGGGAAGAAGTCGCCGCGGTGGCCGTGGTGGTGGTGTTTGTGTTGGCGTCGCTCTCTGAGCTGTCGTCAACGCCGTCCAGCTGGCCGATCTGCTGGTGGCCCAGGAGGCTCTGGGTGGGAACACCCTCATCCACAGCGGCAACAACCCTCTCCTCCTCCTTCAGGAAGCTCTGCAACTGAGAGCCCCTCCCCAGGCACTGGCCCATCCCCTCGATTGAGGGCATCACGGGGCCGGGGTTGATGATGGTGCGGGTGAAGTTGTAATAGTACGGATCCTTGTTGGAACACTGGTTGAATCGCCCTTCCTCTTCTTCTCCGCTGTCCCCCGAAGAGGAGGTACTCCTATCGTCCGCACCGTCCACCTGGCCTTCGGCCGAGCGCCTGCTGCCTCCGGCCTTCCTCTTCCCGGGCCCATCCCCGCTGCTGCTGTAGAAGGGGATATCCTGCTCTCCATAGGAGCGCACTCCGTAGAAAGGCGTCAGGCCGAAGAACATGTTGGAGCGGGCTCTGGCGCTGCGCCTCGGGTAACGCCGCTTGGACGAACCCGAGCAGTCGCTGTCATCTTCGTGATGTTTATCCCCGTCACCACCTTCCTCCTCCAGCAGGGCATGGTCGTCCCGGTCCCTGGTCCCCTCGTCCTCGGTGCAGTGAGCTAGGAGGCGCTTCTCCACGCAGTCCTCAGGGTGCAGTGGCGGGCTGTTCGACTCTGAGCGTGTCGGCGGTGAGAAGAGCATGGAGCAGGAAGACTTACGGTGGGGGGGTCCCTCCTGGCCCGTGGGACAGATGGAAGCGGTGATGCAGGAGTCAGAGGAAGAACTTACGGTGTTGGTCCCGTTAGGGTCGGTCTTCAGCGGCGTCAGGGACGCCTTGACTATAGCCCGCTTCTTGTCTCTAGCAGCAGCGATGTCGTTGGCTGTTAGTCTTGCTTGAACCTGCGAAGCCCTCATGCTTCTCTCTGAGGCTAACCTGGGCTGCTTTATGGCCTCTAGGCTGGCGCGGTTCTTCTCAGGGCTCGATAACCTCTCCCTGCTCTTTGCAGATCGCCCTCTTCCTTGATTCTCCAGCTTTTCCACCTCCTGCTTGCCAGTGGCTCTGGTGTTGTTGCCGAGGGTCGCAGCCTTGCTGTTGCTGTTCTGAGAAGTTGGGGTTGGAGCGTTAGTGGTTCCACCAGTCTCTTTAGCATTGTTGAGGTTCTTGTTGCTGTTCTGAGGAGTCTTCTCCCGCTCTTTAGATGCCTCTCTGCTGTCAATGTTTTGGACTTTGGAGTGCTTGTCTTTGGTAGTGGGGGCCGCATGGCTGGAGGGGACAGCCGGGGTGGCTTGGGAGCTCCGTTTGACGGCGTCCTCCTCGGCCATAGCCTCTGAAGACCACAGGGGCTTCATGGCAGCGGCAGGGGCTTTTCCCGAAAGATAATCCTGGGACTTCTTCCCGACGCTTTTGTGGAACGGAGGCTGGGGAGACCCCAATTTTCCAGCATCTTTAGAAGCTGGCGCCAAGGTAACACCTCCCTCCTTGGCCAGGTTACTACTACCACCACCACCACCACCACCTTTGTCCTTGGACAGGGTCGTGGTGGCGCGGTGGCGGGAGAGGAGCGTGAAGCCAGCCGACAGGTCTGGGTCCTTCCCGTCCTGCTTCCCCTTCTCTGCTTGGGAGTTGCTGCTGCTCGCCCTTTGGTGCCCTGTCAGGACACCTGTACCTGGTGGTGGGGAGGCCTGGCTCGCTCCTGTCATCTCTGGGGCCATTGGGGAAAGTTTAGGGTTCTCACACATCGCCTGCTTGCCAGGCACGCTTTCTTTCCCACCGTCTGTCTTCATCTCAGAGATGCTGTGGCGGCGTCTGCTGTGTTGACCTCCAGGGCTGAGTGAACTAGTGTCGTGGCCCTGCGTTCGGACGCCACTGGCAGGTGGCTTCCCCTTCTCCCTCAGACCCAGGTCTCTGGAGGAGGAGAGGGGAATGGGTGGGGCGGAAGAGAAGAGCCGGGCCAATTGGTTCATAGCGGCCTGTGAAGAGGAGACTACCTTCTGTCTGGGCTGGGGGGAGAGGGAGGAGGTGCTGTGGCGACGGGAGCCGATGCTCCTCAGGCTGGAACTCAGAAGGGGGTCCCCCACCGTCACAATCTCATGGGCAGACTGGGAGGTACCATCTGCAAAACAACATGGACACAAACATTTGACCATACTGCATGTCTCCATGTGTGAATGGTAGTTTACAATGACAGTTTGAGGCAAATTGGGGTAAAGAGTTTGAAGATACCTGGGGATGGAAGTGGTCTGGAGCCAGGGGATCGCTGGCATGGGGGGTAGCTGGGGTGCCTGTTCCGTTTGTAAACTTTAGGAGGATTTGGGCTGGAGGGCAGCAGGGACAGGCGGTCAGAGGGCTTCAAGGAGTCAAACGGCTCAGGCACTGGAGAGGGGACTTTCTCTGTCAATGAAAAGTTGAATGCAACAAATTCTTCAGAATACTGCATTGTTGAGGAAGAGCTTCCAAGTAAGCATTTATACCTGCTGTACCCGTAACAAATAAAATGTAATCAATGCATTTACATGCCGGCTACATACTAGACCAAATGTAGTGCAGTTTAAATTTGAATAATTAATAATGCAGTGATTCTGCATTCTGGCTCACACCTGAGATGGGAGTTAAAGGGCTGTGGGAGATGGTGCGGTTCTCCTCTGGAAGAGCACTCTTCAGGTCAGGCTCCACCACAGTGGGACGACACACCAGGATCCTGCAAGTGTAGACACAGCGCTTCCGGGCATCTAGAGTGCTCCAGTACACCCTGGAACACCTGCGGTGACAGAAACAAACCAATGAAAATCAGTCATGCATTGACTCCTTCACATAAGCCGTGCGCACTGTGTGGTACTTACTGGTAGCCGACGGGGAAGAGTTTGCGCTCGCAATCCGAGAGCTCAGTCAGCATTCCAAGGCAATCGATTGTCATGGAGCCTGCAATGGAAGAAAGGAAGAGTTAAAAACCCTTAATTCAAGGAGGCTATTCAGAAACATGCTTGTTGGGCCAGCTAGTGTCTCAAAAAACTCCACGGAGACTCCTGGTCATTTCACTACTAGCAGCTGATTTACCAAATTCAAGGGCTTGATGATCAGTTGAACATTTGAATCCGGTGTGCTGCCTAGCTCTGGAATAGATCAAATATGATCAGATAACGTTGTGGGGGGGGGGGGTGCGTTTGGGACTCGACCATAGAGATCTCTATACATGGCTGTGAGGGGTTTATATGAACATACACACACACCTATCATCATGTGGATGTTCTCCGGCTGAATGCCGGTCAGGAACTTCCGCCGCAAGCTGATCCCCTCCAGGTCTACCAGAATCCTCCGCGTGACCTCGAAGCCAGACTCGGACACCACCTGGGCAAGGAAGTCATGCATTTCAAACAAAGTGCCCACAAGAACACCCTTCTCCTCACTGTGACCTAATTTTGGCCCAAGCAGGAATATGGTTTCTATAGATAATGGTTGGGCTAAATGCATGCATGTTGTTTTTACCTTTTACGAGTAAGCCAGAGCATAAAATTTAAAAAAGACAAACTACCCATTTTTATTATATCTGTAAAGTTTTCGTATCTTATGTTCTAGATGTTTGTTTGTGTGTGATGCTGCAGGTGGGTAAGGGAGGTGGGCTGGAGAAGATAAGGGAGGAGTTCAGCTTTGCATCTCACCTCTCCTTTGATGAGGTCCCGGTGGCGCTGGCAGTAGACCTTCTTGTCCTCCAGGAAGACACAGTGGCGCTGCCGGGCACACATGAAGTGGTAGTTTCTAGTGCAGGAGGTCAGGCAGCAGCCCACTGTTGCGCCGGGACGCTGGCAGTTCTCGCAGCGCTGCCGAGAGGAAAACAAACATCACAAGACAGATAAACAACAGCGACAAGGTCATTTTAGTAATAATAAATATACCATCAGTCTATTTTTTAGCAAGAGGGCATGCATAATAGAATGTGATGCATTAGGATCCCCATTAGTGACAGCTAGTCTTACTGGGTTCCGACATAACGAAGACAGAGACAAAATACTTCACAATTTACATACATTTAAAATCATTAACATGTAGTGTGTGTGCGCGCGCATCTATCAGTTCCACATACAAGTCAGAACATACAGATAACAAGTAGGCCACATGGGGGAGAGGCGTTGTGCCGGGAGGTGTTGCTTTATTTGTTTTTTGAAACCAGGTTTGCTGTTCACTTGCACTATATAAGATGGTACATTTCCTTGAATTTGTTCTGGACCTGGGGACTGTGAAAAGACCCCTGGTGGACTACACAATTTCAAACAATGTTTCTTATATAAAAATAAAAAAAACAAGTAAAGCAGTCAGTCTTTCCTCAACTCTAAGCCAAGAAACTGGCTTGCATAGAAGACACGTGTAAGTGCAGATGTACAAGTACAATAGCAACATATTTTCAAGGGAAACATACACCACATGACCAAAAGTATGTAGATACCCATTTGTCGAACATCTCACTTTAAAATCATGGGCATTAATATAGAGTTGGTCCCCTCTTTGCGGCTTTAACAGCAAACACTCTTCTGAGAAGGCTTTCCAATAGATGTTGGAACGCTGCTGAGGGCACTTGCTTCCATTCAGCCACAAGAGCATTAGTGACGTCGGGTGATTAGACCTGGCTCGCAGTCAGCGTTCCAATTCATCCCAAAGGTGTTAGATGAGGTTCAGGTCAGGGCTTTGTGCAGGCCAGTCAAGTTCTTCCACAACACTCTCGACAACCATATCTGTATAGACCTTGTTTTGTGCATAGAGGCATCGTCATGCTTTAACAGTGAAGGGCTTTCCCCAAACTGTTGCCACAAAGTTGGTAGCACAGAATATTCTACAATGTCATTGTATGCTGTAGCATTAAGATTTCCCTTCACCGGAACTAAAGGGCCTAGCCCAAACCATGAAAAACAGGCCCAGACCCTTAATCCTCCTCTTCTAAACTATACAGTATACAGGTAGTGTTTGTCTATGGAGATTGCATGGCTGCATGCTCGATTTTATACACCAGTCAGCAACGGTGTGGCTGAAATTGACGAATCCACTCATTTGAATACGTTTCCACAGCCTAAATTAATATACACTATATATAAAAAATGTATCCATGCTTTTGTCACTTCTAGGTTAGACTACTGCAATGCTCTACTTTCCGGCTACCCGGATAAAGCACTAAATAAACTTCAGTTAGTGCTAAATACGGCTGCTAGAATCCCGACTAGAACCAAAAAATGTGATCATATTACTCCAGTGCTACAATCCCTACACTGGCTTCCTGTCAAGGCAATGGCTGATTTCAAGGTTTTACTGCTAACCTACAAAGCATTACATGGGCTTGCTCCTACCCATCTCTCTGATTTGGTCCTGCCGTACATACCTACATGTACGCTACGGTCACAAGACGCAGGCCTCCTAATTGTCCCTAGAATTTCTAAGCAAACAGCTGGAGGCAGGGCTTTCTCCTATAGAGCTCCATTTTTATGGAACGGTCTGCCTACCCATGTAAGAGACGCAAACTCGGTCTCAACCTTTAAGTCTTTACTGAAGACTCATCTCTTCAGTGGGTCATATGATTGAGTGTAGTCTGGCCCAGGAGTGGGAAGGTGAACGGAAAGGCTCTGGAGCAACGAACCGCCCTTGCTGTCTCTGCCTGGCCGGTTCCCCTCTTTCCACTGGGATTCTCTGCCTCTAACCCTATTACAGGGGCTGAGTCACTGGCTTTACTGGGGCTCTTTCATACCGTCCCTAGGAGGGGTGCGTCACTTGAGTGGGTTGAGTCACTGATGTGATCTTCCTGTCTGGTTTGGCACCCCCCCCCCCTTGGTTTGTGCCGTGGCGGAGATCTTTGTGGGCTATACTCGACTTTGTCTCAGGATGGTAAGTTGGTGGTTGAAGGTATCCCTCTAGTGGTGTGGGGGCTGTGCTTTGGCAAAGTGGGTGGGGTTATATCCTTCCTGTTTAGCCCTGTCTGGGGGTGTCCTCGGATGGGGCCACAGTGTCTCCTGACCCCTCCTGTCTCAGCCTCCAGTATTTATGCTGCAGTAGTTTGTGTCGGGGGGCTAGGGTCAGTTTGTTATATCTGGAGTACTTCTCCTGTCCTATTCGGTGTCCTGTGTGAATTTAAGTGTGCTCTCTCTAATTCGCTCTTTCTTTCCCTCTCTCTTGGAGGACCTGAGCCCTAGGACCATGCCTCAGGACCACCTGACATGATGACTCCTTGATGTCCCCAGTCCACCTGGCCGTGCTGCTGATCCAGTTTCAACTGTTCTGCCTTATTATTATTTGACCATGCTGGTCATTTATGAACATTTGAACATCTTGGCCATGTTCTATTATAATCTCCATCCGGCACAGCCAGAAGAGGACTGGCCACCCCACATAGCCTGGTTCTTCTCTAGGTTTCTTCCTAGGTTTTGGCCTTTCTAGAGAGTTTTTCCTAGCCACCGTGCTTCTACACCGGCATTGCTTGCTGTTTGGGGTTTTAGGCTGGGTTTCTGTACAGCACTTTGAGATATCAGCTGATGTACGAAGGGCTATATAAATAAATTTGATTTGATATACAAAAGAATATACATCTAGTATGAATATGTATATGGGATCATAAGTCTTACCAACTGTTTCCCTCGGATTACGGCCATGTGTACGTTTTTCAGAGACCCATCGTCATCCTCAAACACCTCGGCTGACCACAGGGCACAGTTCACATGGGTCCACTCGTTCTGCCCGATGTACAGCAGCCTGCCGCCCTCCTGCAACCAGACACACAGCAGACGCACAAAGTACTTAGAAAACACTAAGATATATTTCAGTAACAGGGAATAAGACCAAGAGCTGTACCACAACTAATAGCGACTGTTTAGCACAACTTTTACTTACGTTGATGTGATCATCTCCGTACTTGAGACACAGCACACACTGGCGGTTGTCACTGACGCCAGGGGGTGGGAGCAGCTCAGGACTGTCTTCACGGCTCAGGTCTGAGAGAGATACAAGAATGTCACAAACACAGCGTCATTTCCTGCAACTGAAATGTTATCAGAAAGTGTATCAATTGCATACTTAGTGTAGGAGTGTATCCAAAATGGCACCATATGAATAGTGCACTACTATGGTCCCGGGGCGTGGCCCTTGGTGTTGCCCTTTACTTGTGTTGAGTAGACTCACCGTGGAGCATAGGGAGAGGTGGAGGAAGTAGAGGTCTGAGCGGAGGGGGGGAGGTGGGAGAGTCTGGCTCTACGTGGGTCTTGGAGCAAGGGGCCGGGATGATCTTCTTCCTGAGGGGCTGCTCGGCACGGGCGATCTCCTCGCGCTCCTGCCACTGGGCATAGTTGTGGTCCAGAGAGGGGGGCAGCACGGCATTGGGGAGGAGGCCACTGCTGCAAGACAAGTATAGACTCAGACCCTGTTTGAATTCATCCTTCCTGCCGTGTTAACATTGGGGAAAGCAGGTTTTCTACTGCATTGATTTCACCAATTATGTCAATTTAGATCAGTGAACACAGTACTTCACAGTAAGAATATTTGAACAGGGTCTAACACATTGAGTGCAATAATTGCACAGGTCACACACACACAACCTGTTTTACCCCAAGTAACTCTACCCCAAAGCAGTGAATTCGGTCGATATTCAAGAGCATAAACGATCCAAAATGTAAACCCATTTCCAAACCGCACCGTTTATCATCTACTGAACGACTGACTACTTGAGTTAACTTTAAAATGAGCCAAAACACACAAAAAAAGTCCAGGTAGCACATAACAGCCCATCAGATATTTATGTAGTAGGTTCCGTTTAACTAATATACATGGACTCTAATTGAACAACTACTTGTTAGTTTACAACCGTACAATTTATGCTCCCCACATATAAAAACCACAAGACTGTCAGAAAGGTCTGAACCCAAGATGGTAATTCTGATGACTCACATGGTGAGCTTACTGTAGTCTATTGTACCACGTTAACCGGATGCACACAAGATGAACTTCATGTTTTAGTGTGAAAAACAGCCGTGAGGATTTTTCTACAATATTCAAAACAGACAATTACAATCAAAGAATAAAAATGTTTTAAAAAATAATCACATTTTATTAATTACATATGGAAAAACGTATTTGAGTCAGGCCAGCAGCAGATGAAACAGAAAGTGAATTGTCACATGGCCAAAGCATTGCATTCCGGTTTAGCCCACCATCCGCACACAAACACACACACAGTTTCGGGCCCAATACAGAAACTACTCGTTTCCTATAGGCTTGTACCATCTATATTATGACAGCACCAGCAGTTAGCTACCAACAGCTGGCAGACGTGTTAAATTGGTTATTTTAGTGTTAAGTGATATTTCGATGGAAGACACGAGCAAAATGCGGTAGCTTTACAGCTAGCATAGAGGTTGTAAACTAGCTCTTTCACTTACCCGGTGAAACCTTAAACAATTCTGTCTCTGCTGGCTGTTTGTAACACTTTATAAACCACGTTGGTAGCGACAGCATCCACTTTGAAAAAGCAATGTTTCGATGAAGCCCCCCCTTCCAAGCCATGGAGGTTCTCAATGATGAAATGTGCCCCGCAGATTGACGAGTAGACGCCCAATTAGCCCGCCTCATTCTTACAAATGTATACCACTTTTTAAGTGTCTCATTTGTGTGGCCATAGAGGCAGATACTCACATTTGCTTAGCAAGTGTTGCTACACCCTGCTACCACACAAAGCTTGGCCATCTTGAATACAAAAGCAATTGCTAGCTAAGCCCTATACTACTAGGCAACTTTTTTTTAAACCCACGAGTATATGAAGGGTAAGCATGGATTTGTATTTCCTCACTGTGTAACGCTGACCGCGGTACGTTGTGTGAATATTTCTGAAGTTGAAGCAGATTTGGAAAAAAACAAACCCAACTTTTAGAACAATATAATATTATTGTATTATAGAAAATAAAAAAATATTTAAGAGCTTTCCATTTGGGAATGTTTTCCAAGTTACTATATGCGTTTCTGGCATTGAGAAAGACGCTACATGCCCTTAAATATTTCAATTAACAATTGGCGGTTGAACAGAGGGACTAAAATGGCACGTCGAAAGTGTGTTCAAAGCTCATATATCAAAAGGGACACGGGGTGGCCCCTTTCTCACAATGGAAATGGGAGCATGCACAATGCATGAGCTATGGAAAGATGATATCCAGGCACTGGGGAGCAAGAGGAGAGGAGAACATAGATGGACTGGGCTCCTCAGGTCAGTCAGTGTCATTTGTTTGCACAGATGCTCCCGTGCCTTGTATAGGCCCCTATGTATCAGAGTACTTGAAAAGTTCACTTAAAATGGGATTAAAACCTTATGGTATGGGGCAAATAAGAAGCCATCTCTTGATTCATCAAATCTACTGTTACACATGGAGTTAGTCAATATGAATCATCAATGCGACAGGCAGCATGTGTACCGATCTATTGGTCTTGTGTAATCTCATTGATATGATGCTGTTCACACTCACTTGGTGGAGAATTTGTGCGTTTCCCAGAATCGGGACTTCTTGACTTTGAACCAAGGGAACACGCGCTCCATTTGCTGCAACAGAGACAGGGGGAAAATAGATGTTAAAGGCCCAGTGCAGTCAAACAGATTATTCTGTTTTATACACATTTCCACACTATGACGTTGGAATAATACCGTGAAAGTTAAGCTAATGTCCTTTTAGTGTAAGTGCTATTTGAAAAGACACCTTAAATGTAAGCCTGTTTTGGTGGGATGAGAGTTTTGGCCTTCCATGGTGATGTCACCATGCAGTAAATGAGTTAGACCAATAAGAAAGAGTTCCAAACCTCTGCCAATAACAGCTCATTTTCAGTTTCCCCTTCCCCACTCAATATGTTTATAACCATCATGCAAATATTGTGTAATGTCAGTGCATCCATAGCAATGTCTATTAACTGGAGAATTACATCTCACCTGCCGTTGGGCTGAAATAGACTGAGGACTCTGGCTTTAACAGCTATAGCTGCATCCCAAATTGCACCTTAAACAGAGCCGTATGGCTCCTGGTCAAAAGTATAACCCTACTATTTGGGAAGCAGCCTGTGTCTACCAGTGGATTCAATCAGGGTGAATACTACTACTACTGAAGTTGAGCAAGTTCTCCATAGCCTACAGGAATTAGCCTATCCTCACCCGGATAAAGAAGGACTTGACCATGCTATTGGCTTTCCTGTTCTCTGGCTGCCCGCCGTCTGAGTTGATGGCCGTCTGGATGATCTTCACTATGTCGTCACTGAACTCAAGCTGAAATAGAGAAAACACCACACCGAGTGACACACTGCCTTCTATCTCATACCCCCCCCCCCCCTCTCTGAGAGTGAACTGCATTTGAACTGAGCGAAGAGAGTTCCCCAGGGCTGAGCAACCATGCCCCTACTCGGGTGTCTGGATGATGTGGCTGTGTATTCATACACACATAGCTAGTGTTATCACGCAATGCTGGGCGGATGCTGGTGGGATGAAATAATTGAAATGGACTGAGACGACACAGTCTGAAAATATCAAAGCTTTCGCAGCGGGAAGTTGATTGAATGTGTTTCGGAGGCGTGAGGTTGTGAGTGTACACGAGTGGGACGTGATTTTTAGACTCACCACAGACTTGTAGCGCCCCGCGTCCAACTTCTTCTCCACCGACTCCAGGTCGAGGGGGGAGTCATTGGGGGGCGCGACCTCAGTCAGGACCGGGGGGTCTGGCCCCTCGGGGGAGCGTCGGGTGGGTAAACTCTCCGTCTCAGGGTTCAACTCGGGCGGCTTCATCACAGCCTAACGAGAGGGGGGGGGGGGGGGGGGGGGTTTACATCTGTTCATGTGCTCTCACCTTACACTTCACAGACAAACAAAAAGGTATAATCTGTAGGGCCAGGTGTTTTTCATGTGACCAAAAATAACAAACTCTAGGCACTAGTTATAGCTGACATTCCAGGGCCAAGAGGTTTTCCTGACCCTGTCAAATGAGCAAGAAAAACTTGGCCAGGTTCTACCAAACAGCCAGAGCTTTAAGTCTTTCCCAACTTGGTCAGGTTCTACCAAACAGCCAGAGCTTTAAGTCTTTCCCAACTTGGTCAGGTTCTACCAAACAGCCAGAGCTTTAAGTCTTTCCCAACTTGGTCAGGTTCTACCAAACAGCCAGAGCTTTAAGTCTTTCCCAACTTGGTCAGGTTCTACCAAACAGCCAGAGCTTTAAGTCTTTCCCAACTTGGTCAGGTTCTACCAAACAGCCAGAGCTTTAAGTCTTTCCCAACTTGGCCAGGTTCTACCAAACAGCCAGAGCTTTAAGTCTTTCCCAACTTGGCCAGGTTCTACCAAACAGCCAGAGCTTTAAGTCTTTCCCAACTTGGTCAGGTTCTACCAAACAGCCAGAGCTTTAAGTCTTTCCCAACTTGGCCAGGTTCTACCAAACAGCCAGAGCTTTAAGTCTTTCCCAACTTGGCCAGGTTCTACCAAACAGCCAGAGCTTTAAGTCTTTCCCAACTTGGTCAGGTTCTACCAAACAGCCAGAGCTTTAAGTCTTTCCCAACTTGGCCAGGTTCTACCAAACAGCCAGAGCTTTAAGTCTTTCCCAACTTGGTCAGGAAAAACCCCTGACCCTAAACATGCAACACAATATCCCCTTCTCACAGATATCCCTTCTCCTCACCTGTCTGTAGCGGAGCAGGTGTGTGGAGGTGCGGGAATTGAGCAGCGCGGTGAGGACCCGGCGCACCAAGCCCTGCAGCTCCTTCTCCAAGGCCGTCCTCCACTCGGCCGGCTGACGCTTCGTACAGCTGGTGCAGGTGTAGGCCACGTTCTCTGGCAGATTGGACAGCAACTCGTACATCTCGTCTAGTAGTGGGAGACAAGGCAGTAGAAGGGGAGGTTGACTTTTTACACTCATTTATCGGTTGGTTATCCGTCAATTCACCGTATCAAAAGTGTTGATTTAATCCATGCGAAGTAAATGACTATGGAAAGACATTTTACAAGTGTTTTTGGGTATATCAACAGAAGTTGAAATTGATAAACACATTTAAGTAGTGAACATACAGCAGCCAAAAGAAAGAATGGTGCAGAGTTCAAATCTGTATCGCTTCATAACAGGAGAGGTGTTGAGAAACAGACAAGACTGAAAGAGGACATTGTTTCCAGTGAGTCGAGTTGTGAAACGAGAGCGCCCGCTAACCTGTGAGGTTCTCACACTTGGAGTGGACCCAGTGGTCGCATCTCCCACACTGCATCATCTTGCTGTCGTAGTCATCGTCGTCATAGCACTTATCGCAAAGGGGGCAGAAGTTACCTGGAAAACACAAGTCATTGTGTCATAGAAAGCTACTACACACACTCTTCCCCCCCAAAACCTAACTCTTTTCATAGTACTGAGACAGATGCCAGTCGTGTTCATTAGGGACCAAACAAAACTAGACTGACTGAACGGGCTACCTGGACTTTGCCAACAAGAAACATGTGTGCTCTTAACTTATTATTTTTTTTTATATAAAATCTTAATTTATAGTCCTGCTTGTGAGTTACCTTTAGCAAAGAGTTTGGCACAGTCATGACATCGGGAGAAGTCCTGTGACCACTGGGCGTCCCAGGCCTTCCCAGGTTTTGTGGCTCCACAACTCTTACAGCGCACACACTTGGTGCAGATCTAGGACACAACAAGGGCACAGAGGAGACAATTCATGACAAATGAATATGGTTAAACAAAAGGCAGTCGATATGAAATAAACGTTAAATGTCTCCAGGGTGCAGTTACTGTCTAAACCTTACCCTAAAAACATATCAAATTTTCATCCCTACACCTAGCCTTAACGTTTGAGTCTACACGAACAAAAAAAATACATTTTAGTGCTTGGATGAGGAAGGATGACTTGATGCATACCCAGACCCTTTTCTTCTTGGTGGGTCTGGTGGGATGGTTGGGTCCCAGGCACTCAGGGTGGTAGCTGTTTCGGCACTTCTCACACTCCAGAAGTTGCTGCTTGGGGAAGAAGAGGTGGTGACAAGCAAGTTAGCAACCTAATTACCCTGGCCTAAAATGTAAATCTCTACCTCTTGGTGGAAGACATTGAATAGAGCCAGACAAAACAGGGATAGTGATAAACCAAATAACGTATTCTCAAACCCCTAATAGCCGTTGTTACTCAGAATCAAATCGTTCGAAAGGGAGAGCCTTACTTTAGTCTTCTGGTGCTGGAGGCCACAGGTATGGCAGAAGCGACAGCGGCGACAACACCAGTTCTCCCACTGCTCCTCCAGAGGGCGCTCAGTCTCCCCCAAGCAGAAGAGATGGAAGGGCTCACAGCACACCTGGCAGAAGACAAACTGGAGGAGGATAAGAGGGAGGTCAGTGCAGCACAGTCAGTACGGTTGAAATTAATAAAATGGGTACTAAAGTAGGATGTGGTTATAAAACAGGTATTGGACATACCGACAGTATGGGGGGGCTGCAGGGGTGCGTGCTACACCACCGGTTATAACTATAAATTAACTATCTAAGATGTGCCAAATAAATTATATCCAGCTCAGGGCTCTAGCTATGCATTTAGTTTGCTAACTTGCTAGTTAAGTGACTAGATCAAGCTTCTTGGTTACAGCAGAGACAATCATTCCACTCCTAGATTAAGATCCATGTTGCTTAAATTGCTTTGGTAATACAGTATACCCCGGTATACCGTCCAACCGTAGTCTTTGATATGTCATATGTTGAATGCTTGAAGTGGGCCCGCTGGTGCTGTCCGGTACAACCCCATGATAGACCAGCGGCATGTCCAGGGGGGTGTTCCACCATGTTGTTAGACGAGTAGCTCACTTTATTCAATTCTTATTTTTAAATACAAAGAAGTGCTCCTTTTCCCTCATTTTGAGAGCAAGGCCAGCCTGTTCTCACCTTTGTTGTTATGTGTGAGTGAGAGGGTGTGCACAGGAGTAGAGAGAAAGAGGCTCCCGTGACTCACCTCGACATTGCCACTGCTGGCACAGAGGAAGCAGACGACCCGTGGAGTGATTGGCATGGAGGTGAGGAGGCTGAGGCCGCCCGTGGCCCACACGTTTTCCACATCATGGTCCTTCTTAAAATCTACTCTGATTCTGTGCACTCCGTCGCTGGGCACTTTCTGCTTGGCGGTGCCCCCAGTCGAGGGAGTGCTCAGCAAGTTTAAAGTACTGCTCTCAGGTTTGGTGGCTAACGGCTTCTGCTGCTAGGGAGAGGGAAGTGGATGAGAGAGGGGTCAGGGATGAAGGCCAAGGGAGCATGCATGGGACTTATGGAATATAAATTGTATCTCATTTTATTGTCCATCCAAAGATATCCATTTGCCTTTGGCATCGCCTTACAAAAAGGGAACTGCAGAACATACCTTCTCTTTTGGTTTGGTGGGTTTAGGTTGTGGCGGGACAGAGCGAGGAGTCTGTTTCTTCATTTGCTTCCCTTCGGGTGTTGAGGGGACACAGGTTATAAGAGTATCAACAATAGCTATGCCATTTAGAGCAAATCAGTGCTTTTCAACAGAGAAATGCAATTATATTATTTCAGTGTTAACAGCAGAGTATACTAGTGTGCAAGGGAAAATACAATGGAGAACAGCTATTTTCTAGCTATTTCACAAAGGGGTAATCCTAACCATTACAATATGGCTCCTCCTACCTGTGTCTGTGATGGGTGTGGCCAAGCACTGCTGCTGGGGCTTCCCCTTGGCTTCTGTGGGTGGAGACTTGGGAGCCCCTCCTCCCTCCTTTTTTGGAGGCCCCTGGGTGGGCTGGGGCCTCTGCTGCGGGGGCTGGGGTGTTGGTGGGGAGGGGGAGCTCTGGGGTGAGGAAGAGAAAGGGGAGGAGGGAGGGGTGGGCTGCTGAGGCTTTCGTTCCTTCCTACTAGCAGCACCCATGGGTGCCGTTGCAAGATGTTTCAGGTCTTGCCCAAGGGCGGTGGCGCAGCTGGGGGTCTGGTTGTTTGAGAGGGTAGGATTCTCGGCTAGGGGGGACTGCAACTGTGGCAGCGGCTGTTTATGCTTCTCCTCACCTGGCTTCGGGGGAGGGGTTTCACTCTTTTTATGAGGGGGCTCCTCCTTCAAGGGGGGTGGGGCCAGTTTGAGACTAGACTCAGTGCTTGTTGGGTCCTTGACAGGGTGTAGCGCCTCCTTTTTTTCTGACAGTTTGTTCTTCTTCTTGTCTTTTTTGCCTAAAAATACAAATTATGCAATCCCGTCAATTACACTGAGAACTGAAGACATCGTGGATTTATGGAAAAAGGCTTTATTAAAAGACACAGACCTTTCCCTTGCTTCTGGAGAAAAATCTTGGAAGGCATCCACTGCAAGTTCTGACACTTTCGGACCCTGTGACGTATATGCATACAGTCAGTCACATATTCAACATTGTGGCGTTAAATGAGTGAGACTGCGGAATTGCTCTACTCAACATAACGGGATCCTCATACTTACTTGCAACACTGCTTCTTGATATTGCGGCCCCCGAACTTGGGCTTGTCCAGGCAGTTGGTGCAGACTCCGCAGTCCTCAGGGACCTGGCAGCCAGGACACTGCCCGCAGCGCCGCGACCGCCGCCCCTTCCTGGGCACCGCCCCTCCCTCCTGGATAGTCTTGGTGTGCCTCATCACAGGCTTGATGGGAGGGGACTGGGGCTCCGCCTCTTCCGAACCCGCCACTGAAGATTTGTCTATGGTGGGGGTGGGGAGACATTTGCAGCACACTATGGGTGACACTCAAAATGTCCCAATTGGAAATAGGAAAATCACTTGAAACGGGGTACCAGGCCAGAAACATATGAAACAGAATAAGGTATGGCCCTTACCCTGAAATGCCATGACGTCATTGATGTGTTCGGGGAGCATTTGAGTATGCGAGTGGGTCATACTTCATTACAAATATTCAAAAAGGGGACGTGCCCATTTAACGCGGATCTTACCATCATTCCCCATGGAAGACAGGATCTTTTCTCTCTCCTCCCACGGCAAGGCACTGAGGGTGGGCATGTCGTCGGGGAACACGGCACGGTTGCGGCCCAGGGCCACAGCAGCACGCCGACACACGTGCTTGATGCGCGGCCCTCGCACCGACGTCTCCGAAGAGTCGCTCTCTTGGCTCTGGCAGAGCAAAGCCAACGATATCAACACAGTATAACGTAACTTGATCGAGTTGAAGTGCCCAAATTCTGGGACTGTGTATTTCCAAGTACTTTTTAATTAAAAAAATTAAAAAGACATCTATATTAACTTTTATAAATCAGTCTCTGAAGGGGCAACTCTAACAGGGTTGTATCGTGGGAACGGAAACAAAATATGAAGCAGACTTAGTTGATGCAAAAAAACACAGCCTTCTGTTATCACCCAGTGACACGTTCATTTTCCAAGCTATTGCCCCTCTATACAATATTTTACATACAGCAGGTTATTAAAGGACTGTCGAGTTCAGTCTGCTTCAAATTTATTTTTGTGTGGTGGAAAAATCAGGTCTCACCATACTGGTATCGTGACAGCTCTAATCTGTAAACCATCTTTCTATAGGCCCTCTTCCCTCAACAGATACACATCTTTGTTTTCTGAAGGAGAGTACTTCAACAGAATTTGTGCACGGCTGTCTGCATAATGTACAAGGTGGCTTGGCAGAATTCCCCTTCTATAACCCCCTTTCAGGGAGATTCCAGCTATCAAGTTTCAGTCTGTGTTCAAAACACTCGCAATGCTATTTATGGCAGCAAAGATTCTCAGAATCATGCCAAATGATTTTATCGTGGTTATGTTGAGACAGCGATGAGACAAAATAAACCAACAGAAATAGCTTAGTCAGTGAAGGAGAGAGGAACAGGGGGAGAAAGAGGGGAACTAACCTGAACTTTAGGATGGTCTGGAGACTTCAGCGACTTGCTCTTCTCGATCTTGAACAACTGCGCTTTGGCCTTCTTCAGCAGGCCCGCCACCCGCTTGTCGGCCACAGGCAGCTTCTCGGCGTGCGCCAGCATGGAACCCAGTGACGGGGCAGCCAGGGGCTTCTTGCTGCCGGTCTGCCCCAGGGGAAGGCCTGTCTGCTGGGCAGGGGCACTTGTTTTCTCCTTCTCCCCAGGATCAGCCTCTGGCCCCCTCTCCAAGGGCCGGGTCTTTTTGGAGGCGCGGCCCTTGGTCAAGATAAGGGGAATAGAGGAGTGGACTGCAGCCCTTTCTACAGGTGCTGCCTCTGTACCCGAGTCCACGGACACAGACTTCTTCCTCCCAGGTGTCTTTTTAGGAGCAACGGAGGTCAGAGACTCCTCCCCGTCCCTCCCCTCCACGGCAAACAGGCTGGGGGTCGTATTAAGAGAGGCGTCTGGAGTGGACACCTTCCCTCTCCTCTCCCAATCTTTCCTACCTTCCCTTTTGTTCTCTTTCTCACGCTCTCTGCTTTTCTCAGTCTCCCTTTCCAGCTCCTTGACTGGAGCAGAGTCCCGGGAAGCAGAGGTGCTCCTCTCTCTCCCCCCTTTCCCGGCACCGCGGCCCGTCTCCTGGGGGCTGGAAGTGAAGAGTGGGAAGAGTTGGGAAGAGGAGGAAGTGGCGGAGTTGCCGCCTGTACCGCCACCAAGGCTCCCGGCTGCTCTGTGTCCGTCAGAGGAGGAAGGCCCATGTGAGGAGAGGCCCATGGAGCCCGGTGAGAAGGTAGTGAAAGGAGCAGGCGTTAAGGCACTAGTGGGCAGAGAGCTGGAGGAGCTACAGGTGCTGCTGGCACCAGTGGAGACAGAGCCTGTCAGCAGACACAGTTCAGAGGGGGCCTTTCCTGGCGGGGCCCCTGGCTGGCTGCTCCGCGTGGTCATGGAGTGTGAAGGAGACCGGGGCTGACAACGCAGGAGTCCCAGGGTCTTCCTCCTCCTGCGTCTGACCGACCGGCCCGACTTGGGGGTGGACTGGAGGGGAGACAGCGATCCCGGGCTGCTCCCCGATGACGACTGCAAGGTGACCGACTCAAAGATGCGCGAGTGCGCCTCGCTGGGAGTAAAGCGTGGGGCGCGCAGCAGCGGGCTGCGCTTCTGGAGCGGTGACTCGAAGCGGGACGAGGGGTGCTGCTGGTGGTGGTGGTGCAGTGGGGAGAACAAGCGGGTGCCCGCTCCGGACCCACCGCCTGGCACGGGGTAACCCGCTGGAGCAACCCCTCCAGCACCATGGGGCATTAGACCTACGTCTTGGGCAGTGAGAGGGGGAGGGCGGAAATTGTCAAAGATGGGCTTGCGGATAAGGCCCTCCCTGGCGTACTTAGCGGAGGAGAAGTACTGCTGCTCGGTGCGAGACCGTGATGTCCAGCGGAAGGTGGGCTCTCTCAAGATGGACCTTCGCTTGTCCTGCAGGCTGGAGAGCACCAATGACGGGCCTTGGCGAAACGGGTGGGGCAGGATCCAAGGGGAGTGGGGGTGATGCTCCGCTGTAATGGAGCCTGACTGGGCCTGCAGCGGGGGACTAAGGAGAGGGGGAGGTGGGGGGGAAGAGGAGGCAGCCTGTTGAGAGTTGGACATCAACACTCCTGTGGCCGGACTGATGATGGCCTTCTTCCCTCCGGTGGCCAGGCTGCCTCTTCCCCTACCCACACCCTGGCCTCTGCGTCCCCGCCGACCCCTCTCAATCAGCACCTGCTGCTCCGGCTCGGGCTCCGACAGCGGCCTGGATGTGTGCAGCAAGTCCCCCTCCCCCTCTCCCTGGGAGGACGGGGAGTGGTCTCGCTCGGACAGGGCCTGAGTGCCCTCCGAAGCCTGGGAGTCGCACGATGAGTCGTCCAGGCTGGGGCTGCTGGAGCGGGACGACTCGCCCGAAGAGAGCTGGGAGGAGTGCTGGGACATGGCGCTGGAGCCACACGAGGCAGCGCTGCTGCTGAAGCGCCCGTTGCTGGTGCCATTGTTGCAGCGGTTGTTGAGCAGACTGGCCGCCACGGCCGTAGCACTGCTGGCTGCGATGGTGGCGGGGGGAGGGATGGTGTCGACCGGAGCTGCGGTCACGGCTGTAGCAGCGGCGGTAGTAACTGCAGCTGTAGACGCCCGCATGGGGGAGGAGGCCGAGGCAGGCTGGGGGGCAGCGACAGGGTGCGGGACAGCATCAAACCGTGCCATCTTCATGTGGGGGTGAGGGGCCCCGAAGCTGCCCTCGTCCTCGATGAAGCGCTTTGGGGTTTTGATGATGCGCAGTGAGACGGTGCTCACCACGGGCATGATGAACTGCCTGATGTTCTTCAGCTGCGTTCTCCTCCTCTTCCGGATGCCTGCATCCATACCTGCCCCCCCCTGGCTTCCTATGGCCACCACCTCCTTCTCTAACAGTTTCTTTTTCTGCGCACCTTTCTTAGCGCGCTGCAGCAGCTGCTTGGCGATTGCGGCATCAGTGCGTTTGGAGTGGGGAACGATCCGTACGGGGTTGACGTGGCGAGGGCTGGTTCTCAGGTTCAGCGGCCTGCCCAGCTTGGAAGGAGAGGATTCGGCGAGCGGGCTGGAGGGCGGGGAGGAGCTGTGGACGTCGGGGCTGTCGTCGTCCTCAGCAACGTGGGACGCCCTGAGCTTAGACTGCTGTTGAGGAGTGTGGGGTTCCCTATATCTGTCCCGGCGGACCCTGAAAGCCTTTTGTTTGGTTTCATCTGAACCAGAGGCCTGGGCAGCAGCGTCGGCAGCCTTGGCTTTACGGCGCTCGGCAGAGGGAGGCCGTCCTCTCCTGCGCCGAGGCACGCCGGACACCGGCAAACATTTCCTGGCGATGGCCTTGAGCCGCGACTTGAGCGGGCTCAGTTTGACCTCGCGCAGCCGCTTCAGTTTGGTCACCTTGGACACGCGGCTCGCTTTGAGAGGCTTGGCCTCTGTGTCCAGAGGCGTTCTCTTTGTGGCCTTCCTCTCTTTCCCGTCCTCGGCCCTGTCGTTGCGATGTGCAGCTGTGGAGGCGTGCTCCTGCCGGACATGCCTGCTGTCATTGTTGTTGGCTGCATGGCTGCGGGCCTCCCAACTCCTCTGTGTGACAGAGGCTGGAGGACGGCCTCTCCTCTTCTCTCCGGAGCCAGGCGGCCTCCCGGGCAGCCGCTTGGCCTTCTCCGAAAGCCGTTCCTGGCCCTCAGGTTTCCCCAAGACAGACGAAGGGGAAGGGCCGGCGCCTGCGCCCCCTTTCTGTGCAGTCAGGGCTCGTGGGGGTCGGCCTCTGGGCTTCTTCTCCTGCGTGGGAGTAACTGGTATAAAACAGAAACAGAATGGGTTTCAAATAAGTGGGGCTGAACTACAAAACACTACTTCTAAGAGAACGAGATATTGATTGTGATTGTGTGTGTACACACACACAAAACTATGTGAAAACCTTCTACTAGATGTTGGAACATTGCTGCAGGGCACGGATGTTGGGCGATTAGGCCTGGCTCGCATTCGGCGTTCCAATTAATCCCAAAGGCGTTCGATGGGGTTGAGGTCATGGCTCTTTGCAGGCCAGTCAAGTTCTTCCACACCGATCTCGACAAACCAGGCCTAATCACCCAGCAGTGCCCTTCACCAATGCTCGTGGCTGAATGAGAGCAAGTCCCTGCAGCAATGTTCCAACATCTAGTGGAAAGCCTTCCAGGAAAGAGTGGAGGCTGTTATAGCAGCAAATGGGAAACCAACTCCATATTAATGGCCATTATTTTGGAACGAGATGGACAAGCAGGTGTCCCCATACTTTTGGTCATGTAGTGTACATAAATAAAATCATCTCACCTGCCAACGCCCTTGGCGGACTCTGTTTTCGTCGGTGTTCACTGACTGTTCCAAACCCTCCAAATGCTCCTTCCTATGGAGGGAAAATACAAGAAACACATGAAATATGGCCAAAATGTTTTCCGAAATACTTCAACAGAACAAGAGAATGAATGTATTATTTTTTATACAGATCAAAGTGATGCGTGAATAACAGATTCAGAATTCAAAAGGCTCCACCCAAACCAATGTTCAGGCCTAGCTCTACACTTCAGTCATCCCATACTGAAACTACTCAAAAACAAGGACAGAGTTTAGTCCCCTTGACAATAACGTCAGTCCAATCTTACATTCGCCTGGCTGCTGACTCATTCCAGTTGGGTTCCAGTCATTTCGTTTCCCTATGCTTTCCAGATTTGCTGCCTAAAGCGGATGGAGAAGGCTCAGTCAGAATGCAAGACATTCTCAATTTGAAACTGTCCAACTCAGAGCTGAGTAACAGACGGTGCCGCTAAAACCTCAAGTCAGCAAAGTGTGTTTAAATAATTTCTAACTTGTTAGTTTGTACTACCATGTGGGTTTTAGCTTGCTTGAGCCTGCTAACTGAGGAGTGTTAATTTACCTGTTTCCATACATTTAATTTTAAAACATTTATTTTACAAAGGAGTTGTTTAATCTAACTGCTTAACGATTTATCTGTGCATGGAATTGTTTTGTTTTTCAAAAAAAAAAAAAAGTATAATCCTTACAGGAAAATGCCACGGGCACTGTCAGATGTGTGGAGACATTTTACTGCAGTTAATGTAGAAGGAAAAGCTGTGTACATTTGCAAATACTGTGACAAATCACATGTGAAGAATGCAAAGATGCATAATCTGGCCAAGCGCATAAAGTTCCCTCAGCGCTCACAACAAGCAACCTCTGACAAAAGTCCCTCTACTTCTATTTGAGGTGAAAATTATGAATCAGCCACCTTATCGATAGCAACAGCTCATGATCCTCCTGGAATCCAAAGTTTTGTTTGACTCAATGGAGGAACGCAGTCAGAGAAATGCTAATGAAAGGTCTTGCTCGCACTGTCCATGCAACTGGTTCACCTCTGATGCTACAGGCAATGTGTATTGGAAGCGATTTCTGAATTGTCTTTATCCAGCATACACCCCTCCAACCAGACATGCTTTATCTACTCATTTGCTGGATGTAGGGTTCAAGTGAAGGTCAAGCAAATCAGAGAAAGCAGACTGTATTGCAATCATCTGATGGGTGGTCAAATGTTCGTGAGCAAGGAAAAATTAACTAGTTCATCTTCACCCCTCAACCGTTATTCTACAAGGACACACCGGTCTCTACACTGAGGATGAGCAGAAGGCAGTCCATGACCTTGGACCACAGAAGGTATCTGGTGACAGACAACGCTGCGAACATGAAGGCCTCTTGGTCAAAAGTGGAAGAGTCCTACCCTCACATTACACTCACTGGCGGTGCTGCTCATGCATTGAATCTGCTCCTTAAGGACATCATGGCACTGAAAACAATGGATACACTCTACAAGAGAGCCAAGGAAATGGTTAGGTATGTGAAGTCATCAAGTTATAGCAGCAAAGTGAGAAGAGCACCACGTTAAAAGTTCCCCGGCAACACCCGTTGGGGTGGTGTTGTCATCATGCTTGACAGTCTCCTGGAGGGGAAGGAGTCGCTCCAAGAAATGGCCATATCACAGTCTGCCGATATGGACAGTCCCACCAAGAGGATCCTCCTGGATGATGTATTTTGGGAGAGAGTGGTATGCAGCCTGAAACCTATAGCAGTAGCCATTGCACTGATTTAGGGAGACAATGCCATCCTGTCTGAAGAAATCCATACTGCCCTGCCCACTTCCCTGTTGCTCCAAGCAGACGAAACCACAGTTCTGAAATACATCAAAAAACATGAAGACTTCTGCCTGAAGCTCATTCACACCGCAGCGTACATGTTGCACCCCAAGTATGCTGGCAAGAGCATCCTGTCTGGTGCAGAGATCAACAAGGCCTATAGTGTCATCACTAGCATGTCTCGCCACCTTGGCCTGGATGAGGGCAAGGTTCTTGGCAGTCTGGCGAAGTACACTTCCAAGCAAGGGCTTTGGGATGGAGGTGCCTTGAGTTTTTGCATCAGAGAAGGGGAATTCTCTTTAAACAGCGAGGAGTATTGTTTGGTAACTACAATTCTTTGGTAGGTAAATTTTTCTGAACATAACTGGAAGATGTTCTAGCCAAGACGTGTTTTGCAAACATATGGGCATTAATTCACTCGTTTCCAATTAGTTCTGTATCCCGAGAAGGTACCAAACAAATTAATCACATCAAGAATAGCTGGGATACTAGCTTGGGGTTCTGTTACATAGGAGAATGTCACCTGCGTATAGTGAAATCTTATTTAGACTATCTTTAGTATTATAGCCGTGTATTGCTGCATGAGATCTGATCACCTGAGCAAGATGTTCAATAATTAGAGCAACAGCGCACAACCCTGCCTTGTCCCTCTGAAAAGGTTCAATGGGGGCGACAATGATTGGTTAGTGAGTATTCTCGCAAAGGGGTTCCTATGTAAAAGCTGGATCCAATTTATGAACCCATCTCCAATATTACATTTCTGTAGGACCTTGAATAGATAGGACCACTCAACTTGGTCAAAGGCCTTTTTCGGCATCAAGAGATATAACGGCAAGGTCCACGTTAGGTAACCCCTATGAATACATAATGTTGAAGAGGCACCTGAGATTAACAGAAACTTATTCTTCAGAGATAAAGCCGGTCTAGTCCGAATGGACCAATTTGCCCATTAAAATGCTAAGCCTGTTAGCCAGAGTTTTTGTGCAAATATTTTGGCCTGTATTAAGGAGAGATATTGGTCTATATTACCCTACCTCTTCCGGATCTTTACCCTTATGTATAACTAATGAACGCCTCATCCAAAGTAGGTGGGAGAGTTCCATCCTCACTGGCCTGAAACAACATTTTGTGCAGGTAGGGAGAGAGCATGTTGCTGAATGTTTTATAGACTTCACCAGGGTATCCATCTGGGCCCGGGGTCTTGCCACTGTAGAGATTTAATTGTTTCGCAAATTTCTCCAAGAGATATTTCCTTATTCAGGAAGTTGGAATCTTCCTGGTTCAGGGCAGGGAGATTACAGTCCTCCAAAATGTTTTGCATAATTAAGGGGTTAGGATCCGCTTTAGATGTGTATAGAGTCTCGTAAAACTGACGGAATCTGTCATTGATGTCTTTGGGGGAAAGAGTAATTCCCCAGATACAGATTTAATATTGTGAATCAGTCGGTCACTCACATGTTTTCTAAGTAGTCTGGCGAGTAATTTGTGTGGTTTGTCACCAAACTCAAAATATTTTTGCTTGGCATAGAGAAAGGATCTAGCAATTTTAGCTGTGAGAACCTGATAAATTACCTCTTTAAAATTGGAATATTATGTTTCTCCATAGATGGATGGCTAGCTAGCACTTTCACTATCCAGTAAGTGAATTTGTTGTTCCAATTTCTCTGTTTTGCCTACTCCTGGCAACCTGAAAGGAGATGATAAAGCCTCTCAGATAAGACTTCAGTGTTTCCCACAATAATGCTGGGGAAGTCTGTTGTCATTGGTATCAAGGAAAAATTTAATTTGGTCTAAGATGTTCACAGAATGTTGGTTCTGTGAGGAGCTGAGGATTCAACCTCCAGACCCTCTCGTTTGGTACGATGTCACCCAATCTCAGGGAGAAGGTGAGTGGACTGTGGTCAGAGATTATAATGTCATGATTCCTCACATTACAGGTATAGGGGAGTCATTTCACGTCAACCAAAAAGCAGTCAATTCAAGTGTAAACATTGTGAACAAGAGTAAAAGGAATATTCCCTACCCGTAGGGTTAGAGATCCTCCATATATCAAATAGTTTATTTTTATGTAGGTATTCAAGAAATCACTTGAATAGGAGGTAGGGGTACCCCAGGTAGAGGATCTATCCAAATATTGGTCTAGCACAGTTAAGGTCCCCTCCAATGACCAAGTTAGTATGGGAGATATCTGGAATCAGGGCAAGGACTCTTTTGAAAAAAAGAGGGGTTATCAATGTTTGGCCCATAGATATTTAGTAGAGTTACAGAAGTAGAGTGGATCTATCCTATTACGATCACATAACGACCCTCTTTATCAGCAATAGTAGTTAAGTAGAAAGGGAATTCCTTTCCGTACCAGAATCGCTGTGCCTCTCGTTTTGGCGGAGAAGTTAGTGATACACTTGCCCCACCCACCTACATTTAAGTCTGCTATGAGAATAGTTTTTCAGATGGGTTTCTTGCAAATATATAATATCAGACTGCTTTCAAGTGGGCTAGGACCTTGCCTCTCATAATTGGTTAATTTAAACCCTTGACATTCCCGGAAGTAAATGTAAGTGAGGGGCCTCCCGGGTGGCGCAGTGGTCTAGGGCACTGCAGCGCAGTGCCACCAGAGACTCTGGGTTCGCGCCCAGGCTCTGTCACAGCCGGCCGCGACCGGGAGGTTCGTGGGGGAGACGCACAATTGTCCGGTGTAGCCAGGTAGCCAACCAACGGTCTTTCAGCCGACACATTGGTCGGGTTGGAGGCACGCTGTGTTAAGAAGCTTGGTTGGGTTGTGTTTCGGAGGAGGACGCATGGCTTTAGACCTTCGTCTCTCCCGAGCCCGTACGGGAGTTGTAGCAATGAGACAAGATAGTAATTACTAACAACTGGATACCACAAAATTGGAGAAAAGCATCACGATCAGTAGCACCTACACCCGAGCAGTATCCAACTGACCCCCCTCAACAAATGGGAGAGAATTTTTTTAAAATAAAACTGGCCGATGCCAGAACTGCACGGTGCGACCTCAAACAAGAGGTAAAACAAAAATAAAATCCCAACTGTACGTAGAATCTCACGATTCTAGAAATTCTAACACATGAACTGAGAGGAGTATCCCACGAATAAAGTGTTCAAGGGTCCCACCTTGGTGTTGGAGGACATTGACTGTCTGCCTAAACCTAAACAGAATAAGTTACAACTTAATATTGCACACTTAAGTGTCATTTTAGGTAAATCCCTGAGATAAGCATAGCAAGATTATATTGCTAAGCAATGCCGGACTAAACATAAACCATCAGCAACCGACAGTTTCTGTCTCTTCTGTACATTTACATATTTACACCCCCCCCACGGAAAGTTTCCACCTCTGATTATTCCCCAAAATGTGCAACCCTAAGCAGGAGTCACGTTAGTGTTCAGAAATCTACATTTCCAAACGCAGACCATACATTAAAAGCATGTTTTTATCTGCATTTTAAACCATTTCACCTGCGTTTTATATTTTATTAAGCCATTTCACCTGCATTTTATATTTTATTAAACCATTTCACCTGCTTTTTATATTTTATTAAGCCATTTCACCTGCGTTTTATATTTTATTAAGCCATTTCACCTGCATTTTATATTTTATTAAGCCATTTCACCTGCATTTTATATTTTATTAAGCCATTTCACCTGCATTTTATATTTTATTAAGCCATTTCACCTGCATTTTATATTTTATTAAGCCATTTCACCTGCGTTTTATATTTTATTAAGCCATTTCACCTGCTTTTTATATTTTATTAAGCCATTTCACCTGCGTTTTATATTTTATTAAGCCATTTCACCTGCGTTTTATATTTTATTAAACCATTTCACCTGCATTTTATATTTTATTAAGCCATTTCACCTGCATTTTATATTTTATTAAGCCATTTCACCTGCATTTTATATTTTATTAAGCCATTTCACCTGCATTTTATATTTTATTAAGCCATTTCACCTGCATTTTATATTTTATTAAGCCATTTCACCTGCATTTTATATTTTATTAAGCCATTTCACCTGCATTTTATATTTTATTAAGCCATTTCACCTGCATTTTATATTTTATTAAGCCATTTCACCTGCATTTTATATTTTATTAAGCCATTTCACCTGCGTTTTATATTTTATTAAGCCATTTCACCTGCTTTTTATATTTTATTAAGCCATTTCACCTGCGTTTTATATTTTATTAAGCCATTTCACCTGCGTTTTATATTTTATTAAACCATTTCACCTGCATTTTATATTTTATTAAGCCATTTCACCTGCATTTTATATTTTATTAAGCCATTTCACCTGCATTTTATATTTTATTAAGCCATTTCACCTGCATTTTATATTTTATTAAGCCATTTCACCTGCATTTTATATTTTATTAAGCCATTTCACCTGCATTTTATATTTTATTAAGCCATTTCACCTGCATTTTATATTTTATTAAACCATTTCACCTGCTTTTTATATTGTTTTTTGTTGTTGCTTCGATAGAGTGATTAGGGACGTGCAACTATACATTTCCCTTCACAGAAAATACATTAGTGGAAAACATTCGGCAGAAAATAGCTTCGTTTTCATCAGGGGCGGCAGGTAGCCTAGTGGTTAGAGTATTGGACTAGTAACCGAAAGATTGCAAGATCAAATCCCCGAATCAAATCTGTCGTTCTGCCCAATGTTCTTAGGCAGTCATTGAAAATAAGAATTTGTTCTTAACTGACTTGCCTAGTTAAATAAATAAAAAAACATGAGAACAGAAGTGCAGAGCTATTTGGCCATCAGCCACATAAGTAAATGAGTTTACAATGAAAAAGCAAATCCGATGAATGGCCAGGATATTTCTAATGTTACCAAATTTTATTTGTCACGTGCGCCGAATAGACCTTAGTCAAATTCTTACTTAAAAGCCCTTTTAACCAACAATACAGTTAAGGAAAAATAAGAGTTGAGAGAATGTTTCTGGTGCCGAACAGAAGTTACAATAAGAAGCATTTATGATCTGTGTTTACAAAACACAGCAAGATATTTCTTAGCCATTCTCTTTTTTTTTTTTTTTGGGTGAAAAACTCAATTCTGCATTAACAGGACCCCTGTCAATTAAGGGCTTTTTAGTAGCCAAAAGGAAAATTGCCTATATGCCTAACTAAATGTTGCATGTAGCATATGATGGTCACAGACAGTTATTAGGCTACACAGATGTATTTAATGATGTCTATGGCACCGTTGAGCATGATATTTGTTTTTCATCACTTCCAGGAAGTCCCATCAGGTCACACAGGTAGCCTTAGCAGTAGCAGTTGCTAGGCTGCCTGACATCAGCTGTGATGTCACCCACTCAGTCATGTAATCTTCGAGAGGGCCTGATGGGACTCATCTCCTGACATAACACACACACTTAGTAGGGATACTTATTTTCATTTCCTCAAATGTTTCACTCTCGCCTAATGTTGAGGTAAGGCACAGTGAACGAGGCCATCTCTAGCGATAAGAGTTACCTGAAGGCAATAATTCCAAAGCTACGCAGACAGCATGTTAACCATGACTCATAGTGAGGTCAACAAAATCCAATGGAGCTCTCAGTTGACTAGGCTGCAACTCAAATGGAACCATATTGCCTGTTAAGTGCACTACTTTTGACCAGGGCCCATAGGGGCACACTAGATAATTTCAACGATAATTTTAAAGACCAGGCAAAGAAGAAAGTGGGTGCCATATGGTTCCCTTGTCTACAAGTATACATGATGATGGTGGACCTAATCAGTGCAGTCTCTACAGTGGGGTGTGGGATGTTTTATATCAGGATATAAAACGAGTCACTCATAGGACAGGAAGTGTGTCCTTGGATTGATTCAATTAAAGATCTGCTCAATTGGAATTGGACAGAAATGGAATATTATTCAGTCTCCAGGACCCTCCATTTGTAATTACATCTGGGCCACAGGATGAGTGTGTAACAGTAATTATAGATAAAACAGAAGGCAGACAGAGTCAATGTCCTTCAACACCAAGGTGGGACCCCGCTCATCAACCGCAAAATGACTAAGTTTAACAGCAAACTTCCATTTATATAGCACAAGTATTGTTGTTTATGACTGTCAGTACTACTGACCATTAGACTTGGGCAACTGGGCAAGTTGAGAGGCCAAAGATATCTCATACATGCAGGTCAGACACATAGGCCTTAGATGCCCACCTTTGCATGCCACCGTAGCGAGGCCTTAACCCAACTAGCCACAGTCCATAAAGCATCCCCATCCCCACAGGGCTGGTGAGATGATTAATATCTCAGAGTTCCTCTGGAAGTCTTTAGTGTCACTTCTCGTGCCAGAGGGGTAGGGGTGTGTCATTTCATAATCTTTATTTATAGCAGAATATGGGGCTGCAGTTTAAGTCCCTTCGGCCCCATTTGTAGAGCAGCTGCTGTCGAGGAGTCCACACTAGTCTTAACTCCAACCTGAATAGCACAGCCAACTTGTTAACGTCCCATATACTATTAATATTGTGATCAGGCAACATTCAGTCAGCGGCAATTTCATTTGGAATACAGCCTAGATTTTTGGTGATGACGACAAGTGTCGATAATTTGCAATATAGTAGCAGCCGCTAATTTTGTTAATCATGTTGCCCTCTGATACCAGAATCTTTCAATCTAGCCATCTCTTACTTCAACTCTGACAGACTGTGCTACAGTTCATACAGGCAGCATTTCTCAGAATCTTCTCAGGCAAGTTGCTATAGGTGTTGGTTGGTTGGAGAGTGCTAAGGGGGCGGAACGTGACACGGAACGCGAGTAGCTCGATGACATCACACACACACTCCTCCCTCCGCATGAACCACACCGCAAGATGTAAACAGAGCCAAAACAGGAGAGGGAAGGAGGATGGGCAGAAAAGCATGGTGTGTGTAGGGGGAGCAGCATCTTGACCACCTGGTACAGCAACTGAGCCTGTTTCCAGGGGGACAGAGCATGAAAAGGGGATGAACACGCTCGCACAGACGCAATCAAAATCCCAATCTAAACAAGCCTCCCACACACACACCTCTCACTCCCCCATGCAGCCATCCATGCGCGAGAGACGCACAAACTCGCACCATGCCCACGGGCAGGCCGGGGAGAGCAGTGTGCTGTAAAACCAAAAGGGCCTATGGGCTCACTAGGACAGAAGTTTTTCCTCATAGATTAGTTAAGACAGAGCAACAGGTCCGACTCATAGCGGAGATGTTCATGTTTCGGTCTGCTAGTTGGGCCTGTCCCCTGCAAGTGCAGAACCATCAGACCGGATGTAAAAGTGGTTTGAGGTATTCTGTTATGCATCACTAGTACGTGGGTGTATATTTGGCGAGGTGAGAAGCCCAATTATGATTGTTCCATAAAATCAGATATCCTGAAAAAAATAAAACCCCAGTTAATAGTGATGTGTTTATGTTTATTAAAATGTATTTGCCTAGTTTCAACAATTTAATTTCAACGATAATTTTAAAGACCAGGCAAAGAAGAAAGTTCCCTGTAGTAGCTCCCTTTAAAAAGCAAGGTAAATAAGAGTCACAGACAGCTGCTCTGCTCATCGGGGCTGCTGATCCACACACACACACTCCCTGTAACCTCCACATCAAGTAGAAAAACCGATCATTAACTCTCAGCCCTGGGATATTTAAAAGCGGTAGAAATCAGCTCCAAACATCCAGGGAATCTAAATGTCTAGAGAACCTCAAGTCCCCTTTAAATACAAGCACTGTTAAGTTAAAACTAACTTTGATGCTTTCCTCATAATTCTAAACAATTCCATGCGGTATAATCTTGTGAGACATCTGCCTGTCCTTGTATATCAAGTGATGTACATCAGACTGTCCTTGTACATCACTGCACTAACCTGGGACTGTGATGTTTAAACCCAAGTCAGTGGCGAGAGACGTCAGAAAAAAATATGTATGCCGAGATAAAATGTGCAAAGAAAGTCTCGAAATTGTGAATGTGGTCAGGGAATAAGATCAAGATCACAGGGAGAACTCAATCTGTTTATTTAACAATTGAGATTGATGCAATGAATGTCAGGCATGATATTTTGTACTTTACAACTGTATTATTTAATGTGGGCTATAACACTAAATCCACCCAAAAACGAATAATTTTTTTTTTGCCTGGAGCTGGGTATAGACAAATTGGCCTAATGATCATATTCTCATGATAGTAATTTGGAGCAGCCAAATTTTATACTCCATCCCTCCTTTGAACTTAAATTGGGGAGATCATACTGTATATGCCCTTCCGGTGACACATTCCTACTAAAAGGCCACTGGGGAATTCCTCTCAGGTGGCTCTGGCCAATGACTCACAATGGTGGGCCTCTGAAGAATTCGACGAACTCAAGAAAGAGGAATTCTGAGTGTTCCACAAAAAACTTGATATTAGTCTCTCTTGGGTGCCAAAACACCAGGTAAAAAAAACATTGGTTCACATTTGCCCACACACACCGACAAGGAGATGGATCGATGGCTCATGTTCCCAACACCTCACTCCCACGGGGCAGGGAGACGCAGCTCCAACCGGCACCCTAATAAAAACAAAGATGAGGACACACCTCCTGCGAGGGGGAATAAGGGACATAAAGTCTGGGGGACCAGCCCCAAACAGACACACAATTGACGGCTTTCTCACAGCTCTGAAAGCAGAGGCAAAAATCCTTTGGTCGCCTGCTAGAGCAGAATAAAGCCATGGATGGGAGGGCCTGTGACTAATTCTCCTCCCAGCATAGTCCCTGGGGGAGGAAGCTTCGCTCTTCCCCTTTGATATCCGTGCCTGTGCTCTTTCAGCCGTCTGCACTTCATGAAAGCTGGAATAAAAGCAGACAAAGCTCTGCCATATAAATAGGGCAAACACCTGCTGGACCCCTTCCTCCAAACACAAAATTTAGCAAAAACCATTGGGGCAAAGTATTCCCTCTGATAACATCTACTCAGCTGCACTTGTGTGAGGGATTGACATCGGTCTTAATGTGAGCCAAGAGAGAGACGGGTTCAAATTTTTTGGGGGCAAATGTCCCCAAAAATACAACTATGACAAATGGGCACTTAAATAAACAACCATCATTTGACTGGATCAATAAAATAAATTGTTTTTTTAACACTAAATTCAATAGCCTACAAATGCTGCCATTTGAACAACAATGGTCTACAAGCCCTCTTTTGAGGGATTCCAAAGGCTTGGCTAATATATTCCAAAGTGGCAGCTGTCAGAAGAAAAGTTGAGCTCAGACAGCCCCTGTGTGGGTGAAGTGGATACGGGTCTGCCTGGAAGGAGGGGCTCAGCGTCTAGCTGCTCTGTGAGCTCAGCAGGCTGTGATGAGCAAGAACAATCCTGCCCAGGCGCAACATCCACTCTGAATGAAATCGCAACTCTGCGTCTACAACTTCCACGAGCGGCAAGTTCCACTGGGATTTTGGCCCTGTCCCACCGCATCCCAGATAGTGCGTTTCCCCCCCCCTCTGTGTGTCTTGGGATAGAGGGAGCGGGACATGTTGATCCCCCTTCCTAAAGTGTTAGTCCAGGCAGGGGGACTCATTTCTATAGCACTGGCCAACATCAAAGTAGATTATATGAACCTTTCTGGTAATCTACTAGTGATGGTACGAGGTGTACACACACACAGGACAGAATAGGCGTTTCCAGTTTCACAATAGGTCTTATGATAAATGGCTCATTGAAATCACACACATGGGTAATGGACTGGAGAACACTCAGAATATGATCTAAACATCAAATCTGAATAACAACGTTGATAAAGTGGTGAGTTAACCTCCGTGTCCCGATCTACAACACTAGGGTCTACATTTACACTGCACTGAACGCGTGCTCTTCATGAAAAAAGAAAGATGGTAGTGCGCTAAACCGAACGCACCCCCACAATCACAAGGTCCGTCAAAAAGGCTCCTTATTGTAGCTTGCGAGCTCATAGTACTAGAAAGATTACATTTGGAGTAACACGCATCAAACATACATGATACTGGCGAATCCTTCTCAGGCCACCAACAATTGTAGTTCGCCAGCACGTCATCATATGTCCACAATTCCGACATTATTTTGGTACTACGCACTGTGTGTAGAGAGGGGGGGGAACATGTCCACCTCCCATTTTCCTATGTATCAGCGATAGCTAGTTACGCGTAATAAGTGCGTAGCGTGGTAGAGGTTCATGAGCTAAACACAAAATGTGCGAGTAATACTACAACCTAAATCCATCACCTAGCGAGCTAAACACACCATTAGTCAAACCCAAATCGCTAATAACGTCGTTTCCAACTAGCAACTTTAGATGCGTGGATCAAGGCAGAAAGATGAATACATGCTAGCTAGCTGATCATTTAGGCAAGGTAAATAGCCTCGTTCTAAGGTTAGCCAATATTAGCATTATGCACTGACACCTCACAGCAAGCTAGTGACAACCGTAGCTTCTTGAACGCGTCAATATCGGCGTTTAATGCTAAGCTATAACGCGTGTAACGTTACCACGCTAGGGCAATTCAAACGAGGTGAGTATAAATGACGTTAGCTAGCCAGGTGCCTTAGCAAGTATCAAAAACATGAAGTTCAGGTTCCTTGTCCTCCCGAAGTTTACATGTTTTGTTTTCAAACAGGAGCCTCGCTCGCTAACCGGGAGGTCCCATGCGACTAAGTCAATGTAACACTAACATTACAGACAAAAACGGATATAACGTTAGCTAAATAACGATGGAGTTAGAAAGCGTTTAAGCTAGTTATACTGTAGCAAACTGGCTCGTAAGACCTAATTCTGAAATCTGAAGAGTTGATTGTGATATGACGCTCTCTCTCTCTACAAGTCACCACCCCGCAATTAAGCCAACGAACGATGGCTTAGCTTTGGATCCCATCCTTCAATTTTCGCCTCTGTGGCAATATTGGACAACCAGAGTCAATTTATTCACTTTGGCCAAATTGTGGCTAGAAAGAGAGCAGGCTACTTTTAACTCTTTGCAACATCAGCACCGTTAGTGCTACTCGGCTAACTAACGTTACTAATCCTACACGGGCATCCTTGTGACTTGTGTGGTTCATCACTGTAAAATGGGTAGTACAGCAGCACATGGATTGAAGCATGTCGATGGGCTTGATACCCAGTGAGGGGTTGAAGGCCAAACAAAAAGTTGGCTTATTGGCGTTGACAAGTTAGGTCACACTCCTAACACCGCATAGAGGCAGCATCATCCAACTCCTTGGTACTAACGTTACTGTTTAACATTGCTAGCGAGTGTGGGCACTTAATGTTTACCTTCCTCCTTGAAGCTATTAAACGTTAACAAGTTAGCTAACAACCAACCACAATCAAGTTGGTGTTTCGCTTACCTCCCCGCTGCTTGAACCACTCGACTCCCCCAAAACATCCCGAAATGTCTGCAGGTTGCAACCGATAGCAGATGAGACCTGTAACGCTGCATCAAAGCCGGGCCCGAGCCCAGCCGTGTTCGGGTGGGTCCCAGTGCCACTTCGGAGGGAGGCCGTGACCCGGATTCGGCCCGCTCTCCTCCCGGTGCCTAAGTTGCTGCTCCCTCCGGGCCGAGCGGGGAACCGCCACCGACAGCTGTGCGCCATTTTACACTATGCCTGTCTGCCCTAAGATCAGAGAACTCAGTGGGCGTGGCCCTGAACCAGCATTTCGCATAACCCCCAGCCACTCACCAACGTGAAAAACATCCTTAACCATGTTGCGGGGTGGGCATAAAGTGGCCCCGAATACGCATTTCTTCAATGTTCCTAGTCAATCAGTTTATAGCCTAAGCTTAACTAAACACGTTCCAGGGCCGTGCCGAAAAAACACATAACAGTTCTAAACTGACGATTGATCAATCTCAAAAATCGGATAAAATTATTGAATACTTATTGACTCAAGACATTTCGGCTCATTAATTTGTAAAAAATAAAATTTAAAAAAAATGCCACTTTCACATTATGGGGTATTGTGTGTAGACCAGTGCCACAAAAACATTTTTTAAAATTAATTTTAAATTGAGGCTGTAACACAAGAAAATATGGAAAAATTCAAGTGGTGTGAATACTTTCTGAAGGCAAAGCTTAACTAAACACGCTCCAGGGCCGTGCCGGAAAAACACATAACAGTTCTAAACTACTGACGCTTGATCCACCTCAAAAATCGGATTAAATTATTGAATACTTATTGACTCAAGACATTTCGGCTCATTAATTTGTAAAAAAAAAAAAAGCCACTAAAGAGAACAGTCGATGTCAAATATTCAGTAGGGTTTTCATCATAACCAATACAATGAATAATCAATCCAGTCAATGTATTTGTTCATAATAGAAAAGTCCACAATATTTTCGAAAGAGGTGCCATACCTACCATACCTGGCAAATAACTAGAAACAAAGGGGCAATTGCAACGAACAACAAATTATATGGTTTAAAATCATATCCAACAAATCAACAGGGTTCAATTAATCTCGCCTGGGCGCCCGTGTAGGCTGTTTTGACCAGCTAAAAGTTTATTGCATTCGATTTGGAACCGGCCTGCCTCCTGGGCGTGAGCCAGATGCCCCTGGCAGACTTGTACCTTAAACATGGTTGCTTTTGACCAATAAACATTCTGGGCATACAGTGGCAAGAAAAAGTATGTGAACCCTTTGGAAATACATGGATTTCTGCACAAATTGGTCATACATTTTGAACTGATCATCTAGGTCACAACAATATACAAACAGTCTGCTTAAACTAATAACACTCAAACAATTATACGTTTTCATGTCTTTATTGAACACACAGTGTAAACATTCACAGTTTAGGGTGGAAAAAGTGTGAACTGGTAATAACTGGTTGACCCTCCTTTGGCAGCAATAACCTCAACCAAATGTTTTCCGTAGTTGCGGATCAGACCTGCACAACGGTCAGGAGGAAATTTGGGCCATTTCTATTTACAAAACAGTCTCAGTTCAGCAATATTCTTGGGCTGTCTGGTGTGAACTGTTCTCTTGGTCATACCACAGCATCTCAATCAGGTTGAGGTCAGGACGCTGACTGGGCAACTCCAGAAGGTTTTCTCCTGTTGAAGACATTCTGTTGTTGATATACCTCTGTCGTTGTCCTGTTGCATCACCCAATTTCTGTTGAACTTCAATTGGCAGACAGATAGCCTAACATTCTCCATCAAAATGTCTTGATAAACTTGGGAATGCTGTGCTCTTGCAGTCATCTTTGCAGCAGGACAACCACTCCTAGGGAGAGTAGCAACAGTGCTGAACTTTCTCCATTTATAGACCATTTGTCTTACTGTGGACTAATGAACATCAATGCTTTTAGAGATACTTTTGTAACCCTTTCCAGCTTTATGCAAGTCAACAATTCTAAATCTTAGGTCTTCTGAGAGCTCTTTTGTTTGAGGCATGGTTCACAATGCTTCTTGTGAATAGCAAGCTCAAATTTTGTGAGTGTTTTTTATAGGGCAAGGCAGTTCTAACCAACATCCCGAATCTTGTCTCATTGATTGGACTCCAGGTTAGCTGACTCCTGACTCCAATGAGCTTTTAGAGAAGTCATTAGCCTAGGGATTCACATACTTTTTCCAACCTACATTGTGAATGTTTAAATGATGTATTCAATATCGACAAGAAAAACTAATAACACAAATTATTGTATTTAAGCACACAATGTTTGTCTTTTGTTGTGACTTAAGATGATCAGATCAAATTTGATGACCAATTTATGTAGAAATCCGGGTAATTCCAAAGGGTTCACATATTTTTTCTTGCCACTGTAAATGCATATAAATCAGTGAAGCAATTGCAACACAATTTGGTACACATGATGCTAACACTGTCAGAGCTGACAATTGGCACACATGCTCAGGGATATGTCTAGCTAACCCACACGATATCTCAGACACCACTGGCCCCATTTTGACGAAACTTGGGTGAATGAAGGGATTTGGCATAGAGATCCGTCATCTACAAAATTACACTGTTGCAACAGTTAACATGTCACCCACCACAAATGATGCAGTGCACCCATTGGGCCAAACAGTAAAGTTTGATATGATCTTACACCACTTCAAATTGAAATCACCCCCTGATATTGTTTGCTAAAACCTGAAAGTGACCCGCACCGTTCAGTGTTGATTTCCCATAGGGCCTCAGAAAATGGGTAAAACCAAGGTAATAGTGAGCTTTGTAAAATTACACAAGACTCATGATAAACTGAGTCATTTGGTTGGTCAAGTACACGCTTCAACACACTTTTTTTATTGGTCGACATTTGTTTTCTATTCAAAATTTTGTACAGATACCATCGAACAATAAAAAAGTGTGTGTAGAAGCGTGTATTAGAACAACCAAATCACTAAATGGCTGTCCTTAGCTACTCTGAACAAAAATATAAACGCAACATGCAACAATTTCAAAGATTTGACTACGTTACAGTTCATATAAGAGAATCACTCAATTGAATCAAATTCATTAGGCCCTAATCTATGGATTTCACATGACTGGGAATACAGATATGCATCTGTTGGTCACAGATACCTTACAAAAAAGGTAGGAGCGTGGATCAGAAAACCAGTCAGTATCTAGTGTGACCACCATTTGCTTCATGCAGCGTGGCATATCTCATTTGCATAAGAGTTGATCAGGCTGTCGATTGTGGCCTGTGCAATGTTGCTGTATGATGTTGCTGTATATTGTCAGGAATTGGAACACTCTGACGTACACGTCAATCCAGAGCATTCCAAACATGCTCAATGGGTGACATTTCTGGTGAGTATGCAGGTCAGGGAAGAAGTGGGACATTTTCAGCTTCCAGGAACTGTACAAATCCTTGCGACATGGGGCTGTACATTATCATGCTAAAACATGTTGATAATGGCAAATTAATGGCACAGCGATGTGCCTTCAACTTGCCATTGATAAAATGCAATTGTGTTTATTGTCCTTAGCTTATGCCTATCCATACCATAACCCCATTGCCACCATAAAGCACTCTGTTCACAACATTGACATAAGCAAACCGCTCGCCTGCACACTGCCATACAAGCTCTCTGCCATCTGCCCGGTAGAGTTGAAACCGGGATTTATCTCTGAAGAGCACACTTCTCCAGCGTGCCAGTGACCATCGAAGTCGGTTCCGACACCGATCTGCAGTCAGGTCAAGACCCTGGGGAGGATGACGAGCACGCAGATGAGTTTCCCTGAGATGGTTTCTGACAGTTTGTGAAGACATTTTTCAGTTGGTCAAACCCACAGTATCATCAGCTGTCCGGGTGGCTTATCTCTGATGACTCCCTAGGAGAAGAACCTGGATGTGGAGGTCCTGGGCTGGCATGGTAACACATGGTCTGCGGTTGTGAGACCGGTTGGACGTACTTCCAAATTTTCTAAAACAACGTTTTAGAGAAGTAGTAGAGAAATGAACATTCAAAAGGAGAAATGCTCACTAACAGGGATGTTAACAAATTTGTGCACATTTGAGGGAAATACGCTTTTTGTGCATATGGACAATTTCTGGGATCTTAAATTTTAGCTCATGAAACATGGGACCAACACTTTACATGTTGCATTTCTATTTTTGTTAAGTGTAACTGGATAGTGTTAATTAGGAAGTACTTTCTTGTTCAGTGCCTAATACCATTCAATTATCATTATGTTATGGTAACTTTAGTATGTGAGTATTAGGAATAAATGAGTGACTGTTTACGTACAAACATCTACCAATTAATAACCATACTTGGTTATTGCCAGTTATTATGGTACTGGAAAAAGTAATGCAAACACTTGTTGAAAGCTTGATACTGTAACACATCAAAGCTTTTTATTTATTAGTCATACTGTACATTCCAAATACATTTTGACATTTAAAATATTGCATTATAATTTCACCCTGGTAATCATTAAGTTGATAGATATGCCATATACAAATGCATGCTATCAAATGGGTATTCTTTCCCAAGTTCTACTCATTTCTTTAGCAAATCACAATTTAGTTGAATTAAGTCTCAAATTCCAAACAAGAGCAACGCACACAAGTTTGTAAATAACCAAAGCAAGTGACACCCTGTCTCCTCCACGGTCTATACCATCTCTTGTTTAGGATATAAGACATATCCATTGACGGAGCATTTAATATCATAAATGGAACAAAGACACAAAATAATAACTTGAAAAATGTCTGGTCTCATTTGATGAAATTAAAGCAAGGCTGGTGGTTTTAGGCACCAATTCTTTCAATGAAGATTGGTTTAACCACATTTTATTTTATGGGTATTATATGCTTGCATAACACATTATTTCAATGGTAAATGCTAAATAACATCAGATAATCTTGTTTAGGTTCATAGATGGATGGTGCATATAGACTATGGTTAATATAGAGAGAGACAAGGGGAAATGAATAAGACAATATTTTGTTCTGAACTACAAGTTTTCAGTATACTTTGCCTACTTTTAAAATATAAAACATTTGGCAGAGCTGATGATCATTTAGGAATTGCTAAACGACTATTTTCCAGTTAGACCAATGGTTCTGACCAGACTGCAACCACTGATAGTAAACAGTATATTCTCTGAAGCAGGGGGCAGAATTCCAAACCACCATAGAGCATATCAATGTAGCAGTGCAACTCAGTTTTCAATTGTACCACTACCTGCTCTCCTGACAGTTTCTGAGACCTGGGATCTTCCATTGACTGGTGAGGGTTTTTAAGTGACATGTGCGCTGCATGAGAGGGAGATAACAGTCTCTCATGTGGTTTGAAGTCCGAAGCTTGAAGGCAAGCACACATGGATGAGTCAAAGTGGAGCATACTACTGTCGGTAAGGAGGTGAGGGAAGGTATGGTACAATCATAGTTTATTTGAGAAGTTCCCAGGGCTAGCCACTAGGGCCCATCTGCAGCCGCTCCTGCTGGGCCAGCCACTGTAAGATCTGTTGCTTCAGCTCCTCGTTGGGCCGGATCTGGTCCATTGTGAGTGGGCTGCGGTTGAATGGGTCTGTCTGATCGCTGTAGGGAAATTAAAAATCATACCCGATATCGTACAAAAAACGTGATCTCGGGCCATATGTTTTAAGCATCTCAGAGTAAGACTGCTGATTTTGCATTTTAGATCACAATGAATAAGACTACATGGACAAGGGGAGACCTGATCCTAGATTAGCACTCCTACTCTGAAATGCTTGATGCATACAGCCCCTGGAATTTTTTTTATATATATTTTTTACCTTTATTTAACTAGGCAAGTTAGTTAAGAACAAATTCTTATTTTCAATGATGGCCTAGGAACAGTGGGTTAACTGCCTGTTCAGGGGCAGAAAGACAGATTTGTACCTTGTCAGCTCGGGGGTTTGAACTTGCAACCTTCCGGTTACTAGACCAACACTCTAACCACTAGGCTACCCTGCCGCCCCGGAATAAACCAGCAGCACGTAGACATGCTACTCCTAAGGGATCACTCACCTGAGTAAGTGCCGTGCTATAGTCGAGCGATCGACCGTGACATTGGAAGAGGGGAGCAGCACAGGGTCGAGCATCAGAGTGGACATAATGGGGTCCAGGAACTCGTCCGGGGCGTCCGCGTATGTTTCCTCATCCTGCAGCTGTCGGTCTGCATGAGACTAAGACAGGAAGTAGTTATTCATTTAGGGTTATGCTATGGAGAGGGCATAGTGGTACAGTATAATATGATTTTATACTACTACAGATCTAACCTTTATTTTGTCAGCAAGGAGACCGAAACCCACAATAACTTCTCCGGGCTTGTTGATCTTCTTCAGGACTCGGACAGTCTGAGAGAAGAGCGTGGGAGAGTAGGAGCGCCCGTCTTTTGGGACAGTGGCACAGAAATTCTCTTCATCACTGCCAAAGAGAAAACGGACATTGTTAGAATCACTAAAAACCAAATAGCCACCTTATGTGCCACGCATGGATTCAAATGGTACTTAACAAAGTGCACAAACTAATTTAGCTTTTCCTGACTGTGCTTGCCTGGCACAATAGTACCGATGGAACCATGCAAAACATGCAAACCCGTCCCACCTGGCACTTCAGGCAGACGCTCAAAGTATTTGAAGGATTTCAAATACTATCAGAATACAGGTCTGAAGTACAGATTGAAAAAACAAGCGAATTTCAACCCAAATTACTTGAGCCTTGTGTTAGCCTTGAAATATTGCAGTTTTGAAACATACCCCAGGTTAAGGTAGATGTTGCAGATATCGGAAACTAGTTGTTGGGGCTTGAAGTCAAACTCGCTGAAGTCTTTCACCTTCAGGGCGCCCATCTTGGGTCCGACCAGGTGCTGCAGGAAGTGGTTGAGCATGGAGATGATCCTCTCGGCCATGAAAGGGTGAACAAAAATACCCTTGATCTCTGGGATATCATGGAGAGGGAGAAGCGAGTATGAGTTTCAATATATTAATATACACTGAGTGTACAAAACATTAGAAACACCTGGTCTTTCCATGACAAACTAACCAGGTGAATCCAGGTGGATGCTATAATCCCACTTGTTAAATCCACTTCAATCAGTGTAGATGAAGGGGAGGAGACAGGGTAAAGAAAGATCTTTAAACCTTGAGACATGGATTGTGTGTGTGCCATTCAAAGGGTGAATGGGCAAGACAAAATATTTAAGTGCCTTTGAACGGGGTATGGTAGAAGGTGCCAGGCGCACAAGTTTGAGTGTGTCAAGAACTGCAATGCAGCTGGGTTTTTCATGCTCAACAGTTTCCCATGTGTATCAAGAGTGGTCCACCACCCAAAGGACATCCAGCCAACTTGACAACTGCGGGAAGCATTGGAGTCAACATGGGCCAGCATCCCTATGGAACGCTTTTGACACCTTGTAGAGTCCATGCCCTGATGAATTGAAGCTGTTCCCGAGGACAAAAGGGGATGCAACTCAATATGAGAAAGGTGTTCCTAATGTCTGTATCGTCAGTTGTTCAACACAATGCCATCAAATATAAATGATTGCCATTCACCTTTAACAGGGTAATCTCTTAATTCTGCTTATGGATTCACTAACAATGAATTGGACAACGATATCAACAAAAATACACAAACACCCATAGTGTGTGTAGCTCTAGGTAGAGACGTTATCCAATCATTGCTATCCATTCATCCTCCTTCTCCAACTAACCTGATGTGAGGAAAGCCAGTGTGCCGATGGTCTCGTTGGACATGATGTTATGGAAGCGTGCCAGCTGTCCCAACATCTGCAGACTGGACTCCTTCTCTCTGAGGGCATCAGGAGCCAGGCCCTCCCACTCGCCATGGTCCTTCTCCAGCTGTAGTAGCTTGATCTTGCTCAGGTACTACCACCGACAAGGACCAGGCCAGACAGAAGTAGTGACAACATCTGACACAGTTGAAATGTAGGATCTTCTTGTAAACTAGAGGACATCAACTAGATTCAATCGCGGGCCAATTTCTTCTTGAGCGGATGGCAAATTGCAGATGGCAAATTGACCACAAGAAGCCCAAACATATATAATATTTGACTAAAACATAAGCATTTCAAAACTTTGCGTACGAGTATCTCTTTAGTATGCGTGGGAATACTTTGGAGCAGATTTCCAAATTGAAAACAAATTGGAGCTGATTTGCTGGTGTTTTTACAGTCTTTTATTTACCTCTGCCCCCCACAACAAAAGATGGATTAGTAGAGGCTGGTAAGGTGAGGACGACTTATAGCAATGGTCAGAATGGAATGAATAGAATGGTATCAAACACATAGAAATGTGTTTAATACCGTTTGTTGGCTCCATTCCAGCCATTAAAATAAAACTGACCTCCAATTTGAAGTGGCACCAGCCACCACTGAGATGGCTATAAGTCAATACCAGGAATGTCCTTTTCATAAAACGAGAGCTAAACGCTGACAGTTTCTCACCTGTATAGCTTCGTCGAGTAGGAAGATGGCGTCGTTCATCAGGAGATTCAGATACCGCAGGAAGAGTGGAGGATTCATGGCTTCGAGGTTCTCGGAAGCATAAACAGCAAGACTCTGAAGTAAACAACATTCCACATAAGCATTTTGGTACATAATGGTGCAGAACTGAAGAACAATACCGTGTGTCTTCAATAAGGACGACTCCACATGTGGTACCATCTAAGTAACTAAGAAAGAAAAAGGGAAATGAGCTTGCCTTAATGCTCTCTCTGTAGCTCTCCTTCCCCCACATGTACTTGAGGATGGGATACATAGGTCTCCTGTAGTTGAACTTCTGTTCAAACTGGTGAGGATCACCTGAGGAGAAAAGTCAATAACATACAAGTGACATCACGCATGCACTTGAGCTTCATCACAAAGGTTTAGATGCTAGCACGCACAAACGCATGTGTGCAAGACACAAACACACACATATGCCACACACACACACACTAAACCCACCAGTGAATTCAATATCCACAAACACAGCGATGAGCGCCTCGGCCAGGTGAGGGGCGTGGCGGTAGGAGCAGAAGACCCTTTGGCGCTGGAACATGACTGGCTGGGCCGAGCCGGCCGATGCCGGCTCCATGTGGGGCATCACTGCCTCCAGCACCTCTGCCAGCTTTGCCCGCAAATGAGGGTTCTTCATCCTGAGTACATGGGTAAAGGGTAACACAATAGGAACATAGCTGAGTCCAAATGGTAGACACATAAAACCCCTTAGGAATATCACATCCAGAAGAGTGACTTTGGTAACAGCCGATGGGGATCCACAATTGAGATAAACAGACCTCAAGGCATTGTGTGTACCAGGACACATGGATATTATGCACAGAGGTGTAAACATGTGGCCGGGTACTGTGCATGTGTGCGTGGATGAACTCAAGGCATCTCCCTCTCTTTCCCCTACCTCTCCACGTTTCCCATGAACACAGTGATGAAGTTGAGGACCTGCTCCAAGCTCTCGGCAGAAGACTCCAGGACCTCGTCGGCGAAGCGGCGGAGGAAGACAAAGAAATCTCCCAAGTTCTCCGCAAAGAACTCTGCAGACGTACAAGAATCCTTGTGATAACCAACCCCTCCTACTAGTCATCCTTTTAATACACTCTCCACCAGAGGAGGCTGGTAGGAGGGGCTATAGGAGGACGGGCTCATTTTAAATGGCTGGAATGGAATCAAACATTTCCATGTAATTGATGTGTTAGATGTTTCCATTAATTCCATTCCAGCAATTACAATGAGTCCAATCTCCTATAGGTACTACCACCAGCCTCCTCTGCTCTCGACATATGTGTTATTCTCTCACAACTCTTTTATAGCACTGTCATTTTATAGCACTGTCAACAGCCGCTACAGACGAGCGGTTTTCTCCATTGTACTTGTGCAACCACCGCCACAAAGCCATGTTCCGTTTGTTTCTATGGCAGCGGCTGTTGTACAGCTAAGCCTAATCAGACTTGTCTGTGCTAATGGTTCTCACAGGTAAAGTAAAATGATACTACAAATGACTTTGCTCGTGATGCGTGCCCCTCAAATGATACAAATGTAACAACAGCCTGAGCTAACTGGACTTGAAACAACGATACAGATGTAACCCATGTGCCATTCAATGTATTATCAGAGCGGCACTGGTGCGCCCACTCCACAGGTAATGTTTATAAGTGAGTGTTCAAAACAATTATCAAGATTAGGAAAAAATTTGCGGCACACCTGAGAGTCCCTGCAGTGGCACACTGGTTGAAAACCACTGATTTAGCACCTCTATTGTACGCACTGACTGCAAGCCAGCATAAGAGCATCTTTCAAATGACTGAAGATATGGTGTCAACATTGAAATGACTGCCAAAAGTTGGCCTGTGCTCCTCATGGAGCGATTGGTCTAAGTAAGTAAGGTTGACGGAAAGTTTTACCTGCAATGACTGTGATACTTGGTTGTCTTTCCTACCTTAGTTAAATGCCTTGACTGTAAGTCTCCCAGCTAAATAAAATCAAAAAAGTAAAATGACAGAGGGAGGGAGGGGTGGCATGTGCTACCTGGCATGTGACAGAGCAGGCTGTTGTGTAGCGGCGGCAGGGGGAAGGAGAGCTGGGTGTGCTCGGGCCCCTGGTTGCTGAGGCCCAGTTGAACCAGGAGTGTGGCGCTGGACGCCTGCAGGTTGAGGCAGCACTGCAGCATGCCCGGCTGGGTGGCTGCTGCCTTGGTTGACAGGTAGACCGTCATGAGGCGCTCGAACTGCTCGCGGAGCTGCTCGGCCGCTGGGCCGCCCGTGAGCTGGGCCTCCCGCCACGTACCCTGCAGCCGGTGGAGCGACTGGTTCATCTTCACCATCTGCTCGTGGAGTCTAGGGAGAGGCAAGGAGAAGACACAATACAACTTTAATAACCATATGTTAGAGCGAACAACGGAAATTTGTCAAGGTCCAGTTCACAACATTAGATACAGTACACATGGCTCAGCTGTTATGAAGGATTACACTATGAGAATGGACCTGACATGATTCCCTATTCTACTTGAAAGACAATCATATCTATCCTATAATTTGCATTATATCTGAATGTTCTGTAACGTTGCACCCTTCTGAACAGGGCCAGTTAGTTACCTGTGGAAGCCTAGGTGCAGGGTCATCTGGGTGAGGATGAGGTTCTCAGTGAGGAGGCTGTATGACTGGGCGTACTCCACCGACTGCTGGGGGGGAAGGGGGACGAGACACGTCTCTTTGTCCAGACCTAATAAAATAGAGATTTTATTATGTAAAAAGGATATCCAATGACCCAGACACGCATATACACGTGCACACACACCTCTGGCATGCACGTTGCGGTTGCGCCGCTCCTCCTCGCTGAGCTCCTTGAGGGCGCAGTAGGTGGGGTTGAAGGTGAGCAGCTTGGGCGAGCGCGGCCGGCAGAAGGGCTGGCACAGCTTGAGCAGCGCGGCTCCCAGGTTGAGGAAGAAGGCATCTGAGGCGTACATCTGGAAGAAGATCTCGGGCATCTGGTTGGCCCAGATTTTGGCGCGCCCGGCATTGGCCTGCAGGCAGCCCCCCAGCCAGGAGAGCAGCAGATGGCGCGTCTCACCTGACTGCTGCAGCAGGTTCTTCAGGAGCTGGTGCAGCTTGTCATGAAACTGGTCCATGAACTGGGAGGAAAGGAGAGCAGAGTATGTGAGCGAAGTTGAGTGGTCGGAAATCCCGCTCATTACTCATGGAGCGGTGCGCAAGCTCCGGCTCTCCATGTCATTTTCAACCACTTCGCTAAAAATCGCTCCGCGCTCGCTGCTGCTCCAAATTTGCTCCATTCATTAAAATCACAATTTAACCAACACCCATCTAATTTCGTGACTATCTGGATCTACCATTTGGTTTTGAAGTATTGAAACCAAACCATATGATTTGAATGACAAGTCATTTAGAAGCGCTCACCATTTCAAATAGGCTACCTGTCATATTAAACAGCAGATAAAACTATAAATAGATCAGGATCCAGACAGGGAGCTTAAGAAGGAACGAAAATGAATTATTTAGGCTATATTATTTCAAGGCTATAGCCTACAAAGAAATATATTGTGAAGCATTTGCGAGTACGACACCATAGCCTGGTATGGACATTAAGCTCTCAACATTTAAACATTTGCTGTATTAAATCATTATAGTCTATAAATTGTGCATATCGGCTCTGAAAAATGCCTTATTAGGCTCAGTGTAATTAATTAACAAACATGAGTTTGGCCAGTCTGTGGCTTCAGGCTCATGCGATGGTGCCTGGAGAGCAGACCAGCAGCAGAGAATACCCTCTCCACACCTGCAGAGCCACTGGGGATGCTAAACACCCTTTTGGCCACTCTTGCCAGGCTGTGGATGAGATGGAGTTGTTTTTTTCCTCTTCTATTAGGTAGGCCTAAAGGTTTTTAGGCAAAATAACCCTATCAAAATGGAAAGCTCCTTGAAAGTGGGAATATGCCAGGCTTATTGAGCCAAAATAAATGATGGATATAGATAGATAATAGAACAAAAATTAACTAAACTTTTAAGAGATCGAATTGGCGTCACGAACTGTATGATTGATTCTGCCTGCGGAGCTTTCCAGTGGGGGGTGTGCGAGGAAAACCGGTGGAGCATAGGTCGGAGCACAATTGTCCCAGCATCATACTCGTTAGTAGAGGGTTTAGCCGGGGGGGGCATTACTTGGCTCATCGCACTCTAGTGACTCATGGCGGGCCGGGCGCCTGCAGGCTGACTTCAGGTTGTCAGTTGAATGGTGTTTCCTCCGGCACATTGGTGCAGCTGGCTTCTGAGTTAAACGGGCAGGTGTTAAGAGGAGACGCATGTTTCAGAGGACGCATGACTCAACCTTCGCCTCTTGCGAGCCCATTGGGGAGTTGCAGCATTGAGACAAGATCGTAACTGGATCGCAATTGGATATCGCAAAAATTGGGAAGAAAAAGGGGGCAACATTCTTTTTTGCTAAAAAACTAAAATGAAGGAGGAGAGGGTACCACTAATCAAGTAATAGCATGTAGTGGATGTGAAAGTTGTGTGAGTGTGGAGTTACTGAGTGTGTTATTCTGCGGCAAGACTATAGAGTCTATAGAGACCATAGCATTTATGATTATATAAACTATTGATACTACGGATGCTGAGGGACTATAGATGCTGTAGGGACTATGATGCTATAGGGACCACAGATACTATTGATGCTATTGGGACTGTGATGCTATAGGGACTATGGATGCTCAGGGACTAAGATATTTAAGAGACTATGGGGACTGCAGAAACTATAGAGGAACCGTGGCAATGATACATAAGACAGAAGACTAGAGTGAGGGCAAGTAACGGTACCATGCCCCGCTGACAGCTGTCTGTAGGCATTAATAAGATAAGTGTCTACGTGGTCTGCAGCCACTGATAATAGCACAAGGTGCTATTCTATATGTATAGTGTAGATACATATGGTGCATAGGAAGTAACGACAGAGAATCGTTGTGCGATATGAGAAATTACATATTAAGCTGATTGAAATTTGGATAATAAATTGATTGAAATTACTACTATTAAGATTTAAATTTGGATAATAAGCTGATTGAGTCTGGGACTACTAATAATAGCACAAGTGTTATTAAGCACGGGGTGTCGTTTTATATGTATAGATACATATGGTGCATAGGATGCACATGGAGTGGTGTTGATGTGAATACCTAACTATAGTTAAATAACGAAAAGAATGAATACCCCAACCAGTTGTGTGAGCTGAGTTTTTAGATCCATAACGTTATCTAGGGGTTCTGTCCACCACCGGCCCATCGATCTCAAAAAATTGAGAGGATAACAGCCCCCGGACACTGATTTCCTCGATATGAAAGAGATGTATACCTCTCGGGCTGCTGTGCTGTGATAGTTGCTGTGGATGTGAATAACCAAAGATTTATAACTTTACATAGAGACTCTGTATGGAAATATGAAAGAGTACTATTCCAATTTGCTGTCAAATAGTACACTAGAGTGAATATTTAAACCTCTGTATGTATAGAACACTGGTGTAGAAGAGTAATCTGTGATGTAACACAAATGTATAATGGGTTACTAGAGATAAAGTAACATAATATTGAGTATAATGGTTTACAAGAGATCTGATGGCGTATGTGCAAATTTGCAAATAAATTCATAAAAACCCTACAATGTGATTTTCTGGATTTTTTCTATCTCATTTTGTCTATCATAGTTGAAGTGTACCTATGATGAAAATGACAGGCCTCTCTCATCTTTTTAAGGGGTAGAACTTGCACAATTGGTGGCTGACTAAATACTTTACTAAATACTTTTAATACCCCACTGTAAGTGGTGTAAAAAGTATTCTGACAAATGTTCAGAGTGGTCTCTTTATGGATCATTAGATAAAGATAATGTTAAGGCATTGTATGACTATCTAAGGAGTCTGGGAAATAGTCTCAGACAAAGATTGGCATTTATCCACTTTTGGTAAAGGTACGGGACTTGACTTACCCCTAACCATTACAACTATAAATAGAACCAATGAATGTTGAACAACTAAACTTAAGGCTACAATTTACTTTACGATGGAGTTTAAGTTGATATCCCAAATGATGATGTTCAAAACCAATTTGTGAGTAAGCAAAATGGAAACTGCATCTGCTTCCCTGTCTAAGGTGCTAGACTTATTATGGACAGGGCATGCCATCTACAGGGGACTGGTAAGACAGTGCTAGACCAGTTAACACACATTGATCCCTCCAAAGCATTACATACAGTTGAAGTCGGAAGTTTAAATACACTTAGGTTGGATTCATTAAAACTCTTTTTTTTTTCAACCACTCCACAAATTTCTTGTAAACAAACTAGAGTTTTGGCAAGTCGGTTAGGACATCTAGTATGTGTATGACACAAGTAATTTTTCAATAATTGTTTACAGACAGATAATTTCACGTACATAACTCACTTGTATTACAATTCCAGTGGGTCAGAAGTTTACATACACTAAGTTGACAGTGCCTTTAAACAGCTTGGAAAATTACAGAAAATTATGTAATGGAAGCTTCTGATAGGCTAATTGACATCATTTGAGTCAATTGGAGGTGTACCTGTGGATGTATTTCAACACCTACCTTCAAACTCAGAGTCTCTTTTATTGACATCATAGGGAAATTAAAATAAATCAGCCAAGACATCAGAAAAAGAATTGTAGACCTCCACAAGTCTGGTTCATCCTTGGGAGCAATTTCCAAATGCCTAAAGGAACCACGTACATCTGTACAAACAATAGTACGTAAGTATAAACACCATGGGACCACACAGCCATCATACCCCTCAGGAAGGAGACGTGTTCTGTCTCCTAGAGATGAACGTACTTTGATGCGAAAAGTGCAAATCAATCCCAGAACAACAACAAAAGACCTTGTGAAGATGCCTGAGGAAACAGGTACAAAAGCATCTATATCAACAGTAAAACGAGTCCTATATTGACATAACCTAAATAAAGGTGAAATTTAAAAAAACTGAAAGGCCGCTCAGCAAGGAAGAAGCTCCAAAACCGCCATAAAAAAGCCAGACTACAGTTTGCAACTGCACATGGGGACAAGATCTTACTTTTTGGAGAAATGTCCTCTGGTCTGATGAAACAAAAATAGAACTGTTTGGACATAATGACCATCGTTATGTTTGGAGGAAAAAGGGGGAGGCTTGCAAGCAGAAGAACACCATCCCAACCGTGAAGCACTGGGGTGGCAGTGTCATGTTGTGGGGGTGCTTTGCTGCAGGAGGGACTGGTGCACTTCACAAAATAGATGGCACCATGAGGATGGAAAATGATGTGGATCTATTGAAGCAACATCCCAAGACATCAAGTCAGGAAGTTAAAGCTTGGTCGCAAATGGTTCTTCCAAATGGATAATGACCCCAATCATACTTCCAAAATTGTGGCAAAATGGCTTAAGGACAACAAAGTCAAGGTATTGGAGTGGCCATCCTAAAGCCCTGACCTCAATCCTATAGAACATTTGTGGGCAGAACTGAAAAAGCGTGTGCGAGCAAGGAGGCCTTACAAACCTGACTCAGTTACACCTGCTCTGTCAGGGGGAATGGGCCAAAATTCCCCCAACTTATTGTGGGAAGCTTGTGAAAGGCTACCCAAAACATTTGACCCAAGTTAAATAATTTAAAAGCAATGCTACCAAATACTAATTGAGTGTATGTAAACTTCTGACCCACTGGGAATGTGATGAAAGAAACAAAAGATCATATAAATAATTCTCTACTATTATTCTGACATTTCACATTCTTAAAATAAAGTGGTGATCCTAACTGACCAAAGACAAGAGAATTTTTAACTCTGATTAAATGTCAGGAATTGTGAAAAACTGAGTTTAAATGTTTTTGGCAAAGGTGTATGTAAACTTCCCGACTTCAACTGTATGAATCTTAAAATAAGACATTTAATAAGTATGAAGTAGAAAGTGAATATCCAACAGAGATTGGTAATACAAATAGAGTAACATCGTTAGGGTAGACAAATTAAAACAATGCCTTCCAATATGGAGAAATATATCATGTTTGTTTTGTTTAAAACCTTGCAATAGGGGGAAAAGCAGAACTCGGTTTGAGAGTGATCCATGTGTATTAGTAGTAATATATTGAGAAGGTCTTCCAATTGGGAAGAAGGGAGTCCTATTTGAAGGAAATAGATATGGAGACTAGTGAAAGTAACAAAGTGAATGGTAATTGGCTTTCAGATAGCACTCTGATAATGCAATATCTTAGTAATTTGAAGTAAATGATTCAATACAAGGTCACATGACAAACGGAGGGATTGAGCATTGGGACTGATATTAATTTAGTGGCCGCTATCTGGTGTTTGGGCTAGAGATAAGCATCCTGTGGAACAATAGATAGCCGCCAGTACACACTGAACTCAAACAGGCTGTAAGAGACACAGTGTGGACATTTGGGACAGAGGTATGAATAATTGAATAAGACATTTTTTTGACAATTTCTAAATTCTATAGTTTGGGTAGCACCAGTGTTTTAAAAAAGAAGGTAATGTCCTCTTAAACAAATATCTGTTTCCATTATGTGGAACTGTGTTCAGAATGAAGTAAATCCAGGTAAATGTTTTTAGTACCGAATATTGAGCTCATAAAACAAGCCCAACTTTTTGAAGGTACTAGCAGATTTGTTAAACAACAGGTTTGATCTTTTGACTAGTTTATGTCCCAGGGACAGTTCATAAAGAACTGTATGTCAATGCACCAGGTCAAAATAACATTGATTACAAGAGAGGGGTTCTAGGATTGCTTACTTTAGAAGGTACCTATTCAGCTTGATGGGTAAGGTCTGGCCATTTTGTTTGTTTTTACCCTACAATTTTTACCACACATATGCCAGCACCCACACACAACCCACCTGTTAATGAATATTTGTTAGTGGTTGTTTGATTTATTGTGTGGGGTCTTTTTATTTTGGTTTTCGTAGATTTTTCACAGGTTAGAAATGATGCAACTTAAAGGGTACACAAATGAACATTTCTGAAGTTTCTAATGTCAGAGTTTTGGTTGCACACATATAAATGATCTTGATAACAAATGCACTGAAAACCCCAATGTAAACCTGATACACAAAATGTTTGAAATATCTTTAAATAATGTCTGATTTACAGGGAAACAAACACTCACTTAATAGGGCTGCCTGACCTCTGATCTGACTTTCTGGTGAGGCCTGATCACCCTCACTAGAAAGACTTGAGACATTGGGTGAGATTTAAATTGGCTATGTAAACACTAGATAATTAGGAAGAAGGTTATAATTTATTAACAGTCCTATGTGTGATTCGGAACAAGAGACAGAGAGAGAGCTGCCCCTGAATGAGGGACACCTGTCTCTAGTCTATTTTACCATTACCTTATGGGATACAATTAAGTTAAGATGGAGTCATCAAGGGTCTAATTTGATTTGTTATTTTGTTTTAACAGGCAGTGTTTTTTTTGTGATGCATGAATCACGGTTAGTCATGTGTTTCAAAGGGGGAATTACCAGTCCCCCGGGGCCCTTTGGTAAATATGCACATTTATTTTGTTCACATGCCTGCCTATAAAAGGAAAAATATAATGTTGGTAATGGTGACAGTTACTTCAAATGGATTTAAGTTTTCCCCACCTCTAGTTTTATATGAAGAAATGGATTGCTGTTTTGTTGTTTTCTTTGTTTTTGTCTTGCTTCAATAACAAATCTCACCAGACTGGGTCTGATGGATGGGCGGGATTTCTCCCTAAGGATACGCCCTCTGACTCCCTGACCCTGTAACTCTGCGGTGAGATCGCCAAGATGATAGGGGTGTATAAAAAATGGTTTCAACTGGGCGTTGGTATTCTCTTTGGCATTTGCCTTAGAAATCTGTGAATAATTTGACATTTGTCATACAGTAAATCATTTGTATAGATTTCCTGAATCAGAAATGCCCTAAACTAAACTGTTGTTCTGGTCTGTCTTTTCTTCTCTTAGGCTCTTCCAAAATTGTTTATTTTGGGTATCAGACTGACTGTGGAGGTCTGCACACTGTGAAATGTATAGTACTTTATACTAGAAATGCATTGAGATACAGATCTGTAATTAACATGCCACTCGCAACAAAAGCTCCAGCTGAAATGTCATTGCCAGAATCAATCAATTAAATTATGTAATGAAGCATTTGTGTAACCTTATGAAGCGAAGGTCTTAAGTAAAAACATTCTACAGCAATGGTTTTACAAGTATAACCCAGAATGACTGTATAACCCAGGATGAAGCATTTGAAATGATGAAGTGTCTGGTTTTATGTGTTGATTTCCCTTACTTTAATAGAAATATGATATAGAAGCTAAACTCTAATGCTTACCTTAAAATGGAATGACTTATCACACAAGTGATAAGAGGATGGAATGTGATGGACATGTTTATGTTTGTGCTTTTCTAATAACCAATTTCTGTGTTCATGCAAGTGACTGATTGAACAAATCTTCACTATCAGTATATGCAATTTGGCAGTACACCCAGAACCTTGTTTTGAGAAAGGGATATCTCAGTTTCAAGGTCTCAGCTTAGAGAGAAGTAGCCTTGTGAGGTATTGGTCAGTCACATGATTGACGCAAACGTTAATGATGAATAAGCTAAATCATGAAAATAGAACTATAAGAGAACTAAATGGGACTTCCCCGGGTAGAGCTCCTGATCAACATGCGTAATTGGTGAATTGAGTTGGTTGGAACCTCTCCATTCACATACTCTGGACGGGAGGTAATCACTTAACAACGCTGTAACCTACACTTGTTGTTCTACTGGTGTGTTTATAAGATCTTGTGGTGAACTCTCCGGACAAAGCCCCATGTTATGTTGTCAGTGGATCATTTCAGCATGCCATTTCTTGTTCAATTCAGATTTTTTTTAAATACCCCTGAATACTATGATTCCCTGTTTTTGTCTGAAACTGATCACAATGCTGTTTAAAACAGGAGTGCTCAAACTTTTGGGCTTGGTGGGCCAAAATATAATCTGAGTAGTGCGGGCCGAAGAAATAGACATTATTTAGAAATATAAAAAAGGTAAACAATAGTTTTTTGGGGATCTTTAAACAACATCTTCGTAGTAAGCAATCATAAAATCAAACTTAAAAATTACTGTGAGGGAAAAAATTATGTATTCACCTTATTTGTTGGCTATGTAACAATTATTTACTTCATGAACAGTAATATATTTCTGTCTTGCAAATGCTGTGTTTTATGGTCTCCACTCTAGCACCCTGCAGCTAGTCTGGGTGTTGAGGACATGGGTTCTACTAGAGATAGCTTGAAGCAAACAATTGACTTGTGTTGTAGTAAGCAATCATAAAATCACACTTAAAAAATTACTCAAATTGTAGCCATATAACTTGACACCAAACAACACATTCTGATTACCAGTATTAAAGATGCATAAAAAATTATTGAAGTGTGGTGGCACAGAAACTGCAACCAAGTTTATATGTTCATAAGGCTAATAACTTCAATATGTTTCAAATGACTTAAATATGCACTACGCAGAAATCGCTACGCCATTTACTGGTTGCTAAAATTGCTATGAAAACGCTATGAATGCTATGAAATACATTTTGCATAATCCAAAATATTGAATTTTCAGCTGGTGCACAAAACCGAAATTAAAAGACGCAAAAATGAAATTTAAGACCGGGAAGCATAAAAATAGTGCACATAGAACATATATACCGCTTCTTAGACTTGCTTTCAATGAGAATGACAGATCTATAACTTACATTTCTATGTTCATTTGGTTGGGTAGCCAAAAAATATTTAAATATGGGAAAGGTGTTAGAAAGTTCCGGTAAATTTCAGGGAAGCTCATCAGGCAGAAGCGCCTCTAGCCTTTCGGGGAGAAACAAAACATTTTAGTGCCCGCCCTCTTGGCAGTGGATAATTGTTTATGCATTGTTAAAGTAAAACTTTCAGCAATTCTCCACATTTTTGCATGGGGTGTAGAGAACATTTTGCAGTTTTAAAAGTAATTTCATGCAATTCTACTCATTTTGCCATGTGGTGGAGAGAAAATATTGCCGTTTCGAAGGTAATATCCTCAAATTCTGCACATTTTGCTATGAGGTGATTTTGTATTTATTTTTTCAGTTTAAAGCTAATTTCCTGCAATTCTACACATTTTGCCAGGACTTATGTCATGTTCACATGATATCTGAGTGAGAGTGACTCAAACATAAGCTAGGACTAAGCTAGTGTCTGACCCTTAGAATCTGTCTGACTCTTGGCAGTACGCTGGATGTAGGCCTAAGTGGAGTTTTGGAGACACAGAAGATGATAAGGTTAGGGGTCCATCCCAAATAGTACCATATTCTCTATATAGGGCAATACTTTTAACCAAAGCCTCTATTTCTAGAGCCCTTACCTGGTGTATGTTGGATTCCTGGACCTTCATTTCCTGTGGACTGGAGCGTGACGGGTTGAGGAAGAAGCCGTGACCCTCCACCACCCCCGGGGTCTTCAGCAGGCAAGAGATACTCAACACAGTGCCAAGGAGGGTCTTCTGATACTGAAGCCCATTGTTGGGATCTTTGGGTTGGATGTGCTCCACCAATACCTGGAGGAAGACAATTTGAAGTATATTATATTAGCAAAGAGTAAACTACTTTTGAGATCAGGGCTGTCCATCGTAGACATATGAATGCAGTTGTTAAAATAATAATAATCTTGTTATAAATAGAACAGCATAGAATATAATCAGGGTTGTAGAAAACAGTCCAGAGGAGTGATGACAATGCATTACGGCCCCTGACCGTAGCGATATCTTTTTGCCGGCTGAAGTAGAGGAGCAGGTCCAGGTAGGAGAAGAGTAGCAGCTGGCAGAGATCCAAGTCTTTCACACGGCCTTGGAAGATATCGAGCACAGGCCCGATCACCTCGCTGAAGGTGCGCACCTCCTGGTCAGTCAACAGGCCAGCGATCACCTCCTCCACGAACTCCACCACCTCCTCCAGCTCTGCAACACACAACAGAAACCACACTTAATGTCAGGGTACTTCTTGGCTCAAAAAGGGGCATAGGTATAGAAAAGTAAAACCCCTGTATAATAGGCCTGTTTAATGCAGAGAATATACTGTACTTTACAGAACCATACATGTACAGGGATTTTCCTGGCTCATAAAAGGGTTTAGGTATACAGTACCAGTCAAATGTTTGGACAGACCTACTCATTGTAGGGTTTTTCTTAATTTTTTACTATTTTCTACATTGTAGAATAATAGTGAAGACATCGAAACTATGAAATAACACATATGGAATCATGTAGTAACCCCCCAAAAAGTTAAACAAATCTAAATCTATTTTAAATTTGAGATTCTTCAAAGTAGCCACCCTTTGCCTTGATTACAGCTTTGCACACTCTTGGCATTCTCTCAACCAGCTTCACCTGGAATGCTTTTCCAACTCTTGAAGGAGTTCCCACATATGCTGAGCACTTGTTGACTGCTTTTCCTTCATTCTGCGGTCCAACTCATCCCAAACCATCTCAATTGGGTTGAGGTCGGGTGATTGTCATCTGACGCAGCACTCCATCACTCTCCCTCTTGGTCAAATAGCCCTCACACAGCCTGGAGGTGTGTTGGGCCATTGTGCTGTTGAAAGACAAATTATATTCCCACTAAGCGCAAACCAGACGGGATGGCTTATCGCTGCAGAATGCTATGGTAGCCATGCTGGTTAAGTGTGCCTTGAATAAAATAAAAATCACAGAGTGTCACCAGCAAAGCACCGCCGCACCATCACACCTCCTCATCCATGCCTCACGGTGGGAATCACATGCAAGTCTCTTCTTATTATTATTGGTGTCCTTTAGTAATGGTTTTGTTGCAGCAATTCGACCATGAAGGCCTGATTCACACAGTCTCCTCTAAACAGTTGATGTTGAGATGCGTCTGTTACTTGAACTCTGTTAAGCATTTATTTGGGCTGCAATTTCTGAGGCTGGTAACTAATGAACTTATCCTCTACAACAGAGGTAACTCTGGGACTTCCATTCCTGTGGCGGTCCTCATGAGAGCCAGTTTCATCATGGCATTTGAGGGTTTTTGCAACTACGCTTGAATAAACTTTCAAAGTTCTTGAAATGTTCCATATTGACTGACCTTCATGTCTTAAAGTAATGATGGACTGTTGTTTGTTTTTGCTTGTTTGAGCTGTTCTTGCCATAATATAGGGCTATCTTCTGTATACCCCTACCTTGTCACAACGTTTGAGCCAACAGATTGGCTCAAACGCATTAAAGAAAGAAAGAAATCCCACAAATAAACTTTTAAGAAGGCTCACCAGTTAATTGAAATGCATTCCAGGTGACTACCGCATGAAGCTGGTTGAGAGAATGCCAAGTGTGTGCAAAGCTGTCATCAAGGCAAAGGGTGGCTAGTTTGAAGAATCTCAAATATAAAATATATTTAGACGTGTTTTATACTTTTTTGGTTTCTACATGATTCCATGTGTGTTATTTCATAGATTTGATGTCTTCACTATGATTCTACAATTGTAGAAAATAGTACAAATAAAGAAAATCCCTGGAATGAGTAGCTGTCTGAACTTTTGACTGGTACTGTATATTAGGAAAAATAACTTAACAGATCACTAAAGTATATTCTCTGAATTGTACAGGCCTCTTTCCCACCATTTTCTGGACACAAACCACACAACTACAACACATAGCAAAGTGAGGAAATTGTACTCATAAATGCAGATCGACAAGTTCAAAGCAGTAAAAAACAGTTATGTCATCAGCAGGGGCAAACTAGCCTAAGTTACAGCACATCCTGTCTTGGGAGGCCTCAACAGTCGATACCTGAGCAGCAGACAACACCATTTTCTTTGGCTACTGAGATAGAACAGAAGAGGGATCCTCAGACAGTTGGGCTGCTTTAATAATTGAATGGACTCACGGGCTCCGCCGACTCCCTCCAGCAGCAAATCCAGTAGCTGCTCATACACGTTCTGGCTGATGTAGATCTCGGGGGTGAGCAGGACTGTGCGCGTGTTGGACACTGTCAGGTTCTTACAGCGCACCGCATACGACAGCAGCTTCTCCGGTACTTTGGTGACCTGGGGGTGTGTAATGTCAGGAGGGAGCAGGGAGGTTAGGAATTTGTCACATCATTGTCAGCGATGGAGCACAAACTAAACATGCTTTATTTTGCCTGTATGCAGACTGAAATTATCTAGAAATAAACAGCAGATTTATCCTTAGACAGGTCATTCATTATGTTCAGTAAAACGATTGACCTTTTCACACTATTGTGGCGGCCCAAACCGAACTGTGCAGGCTCTGATATTTTCCTTTTACATTGTCCTATACACCATGGTTTATGCACTGAGTGTAGAAAACATTAAGGGCACTTACTACCATATCCCGTTCAAAAGCACTTAAATCTTGTCTTGCCCATTCACCCTCTGAATGTCACATGTCCATGTCTCAATTGTATCAAGGCTTAAAAATCCTTCTTTAACCTGTCTTCTCCGCTTCATCTACACAGATTTTTTTATTTTACCCATTTTTTTCTCCCCAATTTCATGGTATCCAATTGGTAGTAATTACAGTCTTGTCTCATCAATGCAACTCCCATACGGACTCAGGAGAGGCGAAGGTCGAGAGCCATGCGTCCTCCGAAACACAACCCAACCAAGCCCCACTGCTTCTTGACACAATGCACATCCAACCCGGAAGCCAGCCGCACCAATGTGTCGGAGGAAACACCGTACACCTGGCGACCTGGTCAGCGTGCACTGTGCCCGGCCCGCCACAGGAGTCGCTAGTGCGAGATGAGACAAGGATATCCCGGCCGGCCAAACCCCCCTAACCCGGACGACGCTGGGCCAATTGTGTGCCGCCCCATGGGCCTCCCGGTCGAGGCCGGCTACGACAGAGCCTGGGCTTGAACCCAGAATCTCTGGTGGCACAGCATACACAGTGTACAAGACATTAGGAACACCTGCTCTTTCCATGACGGACTTGCCAGGGGAATCCAGGTGAAAGGTATGATCCCTTAGACCACTGATGATGATTCCTTAGACCACCGCGCCACCCCATCTACACTGATTGAAGTGGATTTAACAAGTGACATCAATAAGGGATCATACCTTCTTTCACCTGGATTCCCCTGGCAAGTCTGTCATGGAAAGATCAGGTGTTCCTAATGTTTTGTACACTGTGTATGCCTGTTACAGCACACTTTTCCTGACTGAATTCTGGCTGGCAATTCATGGAGGAAGAAATTGGGAATGAGAGTGAGTGCTGTGTATGTGACCCCACCTCTTCCTTGGCTCTCTGGTAGCAGGCGTAGAGGAACGGTATAGCGCACTTGTCCCCAGCGTCTCGGTCAGCAGAGAGATTCACAGCATTACACGAGGTCATGTAGATGAGGTGGTTCCCTGGCTCCAGCATCAGTAATCGGTTGAAGAGTGCCTAATACAGGATAAAAATAAATAAAAATAGTCAAACTTAGCCAACATTCTGTGCTATGAACATTATGTACTTATTTACTGATCTCTGCTCCCTGTGGATCATAACGTTCCTATGAACATTGTACGCTATGTATTTTTCACTATACCATCTTCTTAGAGTAGACGATGAACTGTGTATATATAATAGACCTAGTCCCCTGAAAATACAAGCCAGCGAGGAAATCGTCATGAGAAGAGGACACAGTACTGTATACCCTATGCGAATCTCATGGCATAGAGGTCAACTGAGCTGACCAGCGAACAGTTCGCTACCACCATTCCCAAAGTCCAATCCTATTGTACCTGCTCGATGTTGTCCATATCCAGCCAGTCTTGCCCGTCCATCTCTGCGGCCATCTCCTCCAGGAACACACAGCGTGGCGGAATCCCATTGCCTCCTCTCAGACTGGGGTCACCTGAGGTCAAACAACAGACATGTTGAAGAGCAGACTCCAAACACTTAAGACCATTTTACTTTTCACTTACAGCAGAAACGGTCATTCATGACTCATTCCAGTATCCAGTTTATGAGTATTAAGTTGGGGTGAGTAATTTATTCTTTACTGGACGGCCCTGAAATGGAATACTAAGAGGCCAGCGGTCCAGCAGCACCAAAGAGCATGAGCCGATTAGATTTAGACTAGAAATTGACAGAAAGGGGCTCCAGCATCGGGGCACTTTCATGCCAGTCAGTGAGGGATGATGAGCAGAGGAGGATGACAGTAATCGGGGACCTGTAGACTCCCTTGATGACACAGCCTCTGAGTCAGTCAGTTGGCTGATGCTCTCCATCTAATCTAGTACAGCCACAGAGAGATGTCATGAAGAAAAGACTGCCAGGAAGGATGGTTGTACTGAATTCCCTTACAAAGGAGTTTAAGAAAGCTGTAATCACACATTAACCACGTTTCAAATCAAGCACCTCAGATCAATCAACAGAAAACACAGGGGAATAAAGGAGACAGTCAGAATGGGGATGTTGATGGATGATGAATTGGGCCGTTGCTTGTGTATGGGCACATAAATGGTTGCCTGGGAAACAGACTGATTTGCTTTACTTCATATCACTACGCTACATCAGATAAAGCCAGCCAGGAAACAGTAAGGGTTGTTTACATGACAACAAGATTCAGTAAACTAGAAGAAGGGACAAGTGGCATCACGCTGCTATGCCAATGGGTGGGGAAAGTGCCCTAAACAAAGTAGAAATAGTGTAAAAACCCTAATACGCTCCAATCTAACTTCCCGCACTTACTGTTGTCCAAGGTGATGAGGAAGATCCTCTGGATCATGTGGTTGATGTTGAGCTGTTCGCACAGTTCCTGCCGCGACAGAAAGGAGCGGCTGATTTCTGCCACCGAGTCGTCATTGTCCTCGATGCTGTCCGAGTTCTCCGACTCTGACTGACTCCCCTCAGAGTCCTCCACTGCAACACATGACATAAGCCAGCAGATATATGAAACCGTATGAGGTCATTGTCGAGCATCAAGCCAGTGAGCGAGCCGCATCATATCAGTAATGTTTAAGATAGACACAGACCAAAATGAGTAGCACAGTGGAACTATTAGAGCTGGAGTGGCCAACCTTGGGGAGCTATAAGGTTTGCAGGCCTTTATTCCAGCCCAGCACTAAAACGCCACCGATTGAGATAATCAAGGTCATGTCATGCAGCCGATTAGTCAGGTCACGTGTGTTAGAGCTGGGCTGGAGCAAAAGCGTGCACGCTTTGTAACTCCTCCTTAGGAGGGTTAACTCACAGGGTGGTTCGCCATGGTGCGAAGGTGGTTTCTGGCCCGATGCAAACTGCTTGGCGTCGGCGAGGGAGCTGAAAAGGGCAGCGAATGGGTTGCGGGAGATGTGTTGGTTGTTGTTGCCCTGGTCAGTCATCTCACTGGAGCATAGACTCCATCCACAGGTGCTGGCACCAGCCTGGACAGAAAGTTACACTGTGGTAACGCACTGGACTAGATTAGTTCAAACAAATCTACAGAAGTTGTTTCAAGTGTTAAACGTGTGTCAGTCTGTGAGGGCAATCTGGGGATGCAGGGGAACCCAGATTCTAAAATCCAGAACCTATTTTTCTAACTATCCACTCCTTATATTATACTCCGTGGCAAGAAGTGGAACGATAACTCAAACAGAGCGGTACCCCTAGGCTAAACCCATACAGTATGAATTTTCATTCAGACCTGAGGAATAACAAGAACCCAATGTTTTAATTGATTTAATAACACTTTCTATTGAAAACTGTGAATCACAGACTGACTGATTAGCTTATTGATAGGGCTCTACAGTGCTACCATTTTGGAGGCATATGATCTTAAATATTTTGCTGTGCTACATGGAATTTGAATTTGGTAGAAACAATAGAAAAAGAAAAACTTGAAAAAATAAATCACCCAGGTAATAATTGTTGTAATGATTACTTCTCTGTCCCGCTGCCCGCAGCCTTAGTAGTATGCAGACATGTGGAGGCACAGAAATTAAGGAAAATTGGAGAGCTACAGATGAGCTTCAAGAGTAGCTAGGAATCATACAGGCCCAATGTAGGCTATATCCCAACCTTTAAAAAAAAAAAAAAAACTTCTGGTTCTCCTAAACCCTGTATTTTGTGGCAATTGGTATAATTAAAGGTGCAATCTGCATATACTACATCAATTTTGTTTTACTTATAAAATGTATTATATAAACCCATTGATTCTTGAAAAGTATAACAAATGACCCATGAGCCCCATTAGAAGCCAAAATATAAGCCTGTTTTTCCACATTGTTTGTAAACAAGGTACATGTAAACAAACACCATATAACTTCAAACCATAGTTAAAACAATCATTTGTTCATCATGGGTGGTAAGTCGAGTGGGGTTATGCTGCTGGAGAAATGTCTCTCAAACTTTGACGGAAACCGTGGCGGGGCATCTTCTTTGTTATTGTTTCTACTACGGATTGTCCCTTTAATACCTGAAATGTTTCTTTGCGCTCCTATCATTTTTCAAATTAGGCTCACGTGTGCACCCTGTAAAACATTTCACAGTAGAGTCCTGAATGAATGAGGATGTTTACGGTTTGACTGAAATAAGGCAGCATAGACAGACTGTCAACAGATGGACGTCTTCCATCTTACACTCTCATTTGGCGTAATGTAACATTATTACCATCATCTTGCATAGGAAAGGTTCTGTCAACTTCAAGTGTCGGTGAACTAACATTGACACCTGTCAAACGCGCTCGTTAGTAAACATAGCTAGTTAGATTGCTGACTAGCTAGCTATAGCCTGGTTGGCTAATTGACGAGTTGTCATGTGATGGTGACTTGATGAAGCTTTATCACAACAAACGAATAAAGGGTGTCCCGTGATGTTTTATTTGAAGGGAGGGCACATAGCTAGCTACTGTTACGCATCTTTAAATACCTAGAATCAATTACAGAAACGATTCAATAAGCAAGATGATGATGATGATGATGTAGCTAGTTGTCAGTGAATCACCGGTTCCGCTTAAGTAGCTAGCTAGCAGTCGCTTGCGTCGTATTTAGCTGGCTATCTTGCTAGCTAACGTTAGGCTAGCAGCTGGACTATATTACATTAGCCAGGTAAATTGTTAAGACCGCTGTACTTTTTCAGTTAAGGGGCAAAACCCGACTCTTTTGACAAATGTCAAACACAAAAATATCGGAGTATTGTCATACCTGAAACAACAGCAGATACGTGTATTTCAATTAGCTAGAAATGCAATATTTCCTCTACTGTGATTCTGGCACCGCTCTGAAAGCAGGCAGGATAACTAAGTACTTCCGGGTCACGTATTTTTTTAATCTTTCAGAATAAAAGTTCCACCCTGTATACTTTGTAAATAATTAATTAGTGCGAAAATGATGGATCATTTGAACAATTATCGATACATTTTATACTAGTATCATACAAATAATAATTAAAACGTTTATATAAGATATTATGTCATTTATTTGTTTATTTGTAAAAAATAAAACATGTCAAGCTTAAATGGTCAACAATGTTTTTTTTGTGTGCAGGGCCGGCGTTATGGATTTAGGGGGCCTGGCCCGCCCTAGCGTACCTCCTTATCGGTCCAAATCAAATATTGAAATATTTATCATTTATTTGACCAAGAAGCACGCCGACAGGAAGAAGAATCAAATCATATTATTTATTGGACGCATACACATATTTTATTGGTCGCGAAACATCGCCCCTTTGTACCAGAATGTGTAGACCATGTATCTGATTCTGTCTGGACCAAAAGAGTGACATGTCATACTATTTCTGGCCAAACAGCATCAGATACGTGAACTACGTATAGTAAGATTTGAGAGGGGCGCTGTTTTGGACAGAAGGAGAATCGGAGACAAGGATGAGACAAGGAAGTAAGTTATCAGAGACCGAGGTATGCACCGAGGATCAGAAAAAAGAAGAGTCTGTGACAGTAGGAGTGAAGTTTATGGAAAAAGTGGACTCTTGCCTTTTGGCTGATCCATTTGTGGTTTCACGGTGGGTGAAAAAAAATAGTTGGGTCATGTGGAATCGGTGAGGGTAACCAGAAGTGGTCTAGTAATAATTGTTTGGGTTTCTGTCGGGCAGAGGGAGAAGGCGTTCGGCGTTAGACGAATGGGAGAAAGAAAAGTTAATTGTTTCGCTTTCAAGAAAAGGGCACCAATGAAAGGAGTGATAACTGGGGTAGCAGTGAATATAAAAGTTGACCAGTAGAGTGGAAAGATTCCTGGTGTTTGTGATGCTCGTCGTTTGATGCGAAGCAGACAGGGTGGGGAGACAGAAGTGTCCTTGTCCTCTTTATAGTTTTGAAGTTGTCTTTCCCCTACAAAGTGAAGTTAGGATATATAAGTTATCCTGTATGAGCGCATGTGCCGAATACATTACGATGTTACAGGTGTCAAGCTTATGGTCATGTGGCAGCAGTGTGTAGGAGGGAGGGTGCAATGTGTGAGAAATGTGCAGAAGGGCACGAGACAAAGGAATGTGTAGTATTGGGGAAAGTAGTGGAATGTGTTAATTGTAGGGGTGCACATGAAGCTGGGGATCAGAAATGTCCCGTGCGAGAGAGGCAGGTTGAGGTTTCCAGGGTTAGAGTAGAACAGAGGTTGTCATATGCTGAGGCAGTGAAGAAAGTAGAGGATGGGTTAAAGGGGAGAAGTGGCGAGAGTAGTAGAGACATACCAGGACAGAGGGATTGGCCAAAAAGTTATATAAGTTTCAGTAAGATTGGATTTTTTTGCATTTATAGCAATGGTTATCAAGGGATGGATCAGAAGTCTCAGAAAATGGAGGTTGTGGTGGCAGCTGCAGAGAGGTATTTGGGTGTGTGAGACTTGACATCAGAAGAGTTACAGGGTGTGTTTAAAAAAAAAAAAAGTGTTTATGTCCCATCCTTTCAGGATGATGGCATGAGGTAGGAATAAATACATTTAATTCGTGGAGCAGGGTGGTGTTAATTTTATTGTATACACTTTTGAAATGAGTGAGTGTAGTGTTAGATGGTAGGGTATTTTATTTAGTACTTTTTATTTTTCAAGCAAAGAATAAAGGAGTTGTACTCCAGTCTAGAGGGTGGCGGTAATGCAACAAATTGAATGCCAACCACCGTTAAACCTCTTAAGAAGAAGGGCGCTGTTTCGCTCATCGGATGCTTCCTACGGTAAGAGAGTTTTAGCAACGAGGAAGAGGCGAAGCGAGAGAGCTCAGTCTCGCCAAAATCTGTCCAGAATATGCCCAATGCGTTTGTATGGGCATAATATACAGACCTAAACTTGTCGCCTGCCTTCCCACCTTTGGGACAACTACAGCTATTGTTAGGATGGAGACATAAGTCATCTTGTCATTACTGATCTCTGGTTTCAGCCTTTTACGAATTGGAAAGGAAAGTTAGCGAGTGCCCTGATAAGGATGTGGTCTTCCCTTAAAGTAAATTGATGCTTTGCCAAAATTATATAATTACTCCTGTCTAAATAAAAAACATTCAAAGTACTTCACCAGAAAGCATGACTTAGTCACAGAGGATCAGTAGCTTTAAAAAAAATTAAAAAAAAATAGTGTAGGCCTATGCCTATTTGGGCAGCGTGCATTGCAATATGTCGGGCTGATTGGGTTGCAGCTGTCAGTGAAAAGCTTCTAAAATATGTGTGAAGGTAGTGTGTCTTGAGTATAATTTGAAATGTTGCAACAAAAAGACGGGGAGCGGTGTGTGGAGAAGATATGGAATGGCTCAGGAGTCTCCCGCCAATTTTTTGCCCTTTGATCGTAAAATGTTATCAATTTCACATTACATATAGTATGTATACCAGTAGGCCTAGTAAATGTACCGTTAATCACCCATCATTTGGTTACATTAATTTATATTAATGCATGTATTAATTAGCCATTTACCGTTTTCATTCTCAGTGAAAAGTTGTTTGCGGAGTTCACAACTTGCTACACTTGCGAGAAACAAGTTTGGTGTATTTCATAACCATTGAGTTTTTGTTCTGATTTGTTAATTGTCTTTTGTTTGGAAGCTCCATATGAGCATGTGTTTGGTTCCTCTGCCCTGATAACTTTGAGAGAGCTCCTGTGCCTGAGCATACATAGAAGTAGGCCTTCCTGGCCTGCTGTATGCAAACATCAGAAAGTGCCCAAATACCAATGTCTGATTGTCTTAACTCGCCATAAACTGAGCTTCAAGTAATGTTTCTTCACCTCACTGAAAGTCGTCTGTTTTTTTAAACAGCCATTGAAAAATGACAGTTCCTCAGTATTTAAAAAATATTTCCAACACTCCCAGCCTTGATAATCACCATGCCTTGGTGAGAAAGAGCTAAATATCATGATCTGATGATTCCATATATCCAGTGGAAACATTTAAAACAGCTGTCTGTCCTGTGCTCGCTGGTGTGGGAAACGCGCAATGCCTGAAATAGGCTTGTTGATGCAGTGTTGCAAGTTCGCTAGGGACAGATTCAGGCTGGATCCGGTTGACGATTTGATACAATGTTTCATTATAGCAATAGCTCAAGTCAAGGTGGATAGAAAGGGAGGCAGAGTAGAGAGATGAATGGGATTGAAAGAACCTGAATTTGCATCAGGATATTTGACTTTTTATTTGATCAGCTTTAGCCCTATGCATTTTACTTTGTTGACATGGAAGTTATAGGTCTACTGATGCATTGGCCTATAGGCAGGCTCTCTGGGAGTTCTATGCACTCACTCCTTTAGCTCCACAGTGTATACATTTTTATTTAAGTAGTCAGTTAAGAACAAATTCTTATTTACAATTATGGCCAACCAAAAGGCCTCCTGCGGGGACGGGGATAAAAAATAAGAGCTAACACAACAATACAAGAGACCTAAGACAACATATGGCTGAGGCTGGTGCTCTAGCCTTGGTTGAATTTGAACTTTGTATTATTTTAGTTCAGAATTTTTTTTGCAGATTAAACACATGACAATGATTGAGAAACCAAGCGGATGGCGGCGATGGAAACCCGGATGATGTTGGGATCAGGAACCACCAGGCTGCGGAGGGAAACATGGAAAGGAGGGTGAGATCCGGTAGTTGGTGGGGAGTTCTAAAGGATAGGTTACTTCATTGACCCTCAACTACCCTCACAAACCGAGGGCTCAGCTTCTGGCAGGGCAGGAAGAGCGGGAGGTTCCTGGTGGAGAGCCAGACGTGATCACCAGAATGGAACACGGGAGCCTCACTGCGGTGGTGGTCCGCTGATCCTTCAGAGGGCGGTCTCCTTAGGAACCTCCCCAGCTCCTGGTTTGTCCTCTCCACCTGCCTGTTAGACTGAGGCCGGCACCCAGATGTGAGGCTGACCGTGCCCCCCCCTGCTTCTCCATAAAGGCTTTCCAGACCCGCAACGTGAATTGGGTACCACAGTCAGAAACAATGTCCTTAGGAAAGCCATAGGGCCGGAAGACTTGCTGGAATAGTGCCTCAATGACCTGGAGAGCGGTAGGTAGACCAGAGCGAGAGATAAAACCCCAGGCTTTAGAGAATCAGTCAACAACCAGAATAGTGGTAAAACCATCAGAAGGGGGGAAGAGACATTAAAGTCAATGAACAGATGTGACCAAGGCTGCTGAGGCACAGGAAGTAGTTTCCCTGCTGGGGCATGCCAGGGAGATTTGGATTGAGTACATACCAAACATGAGTTGACATAGTGTGCGTAATTGTGCCGGATCCCAATGGTCGCATATCCAGGGCTTGGACAGGAAAAGGAGAGGAGAGCAGGTATGAAGTTGTGTTAAGAGAGGAGGCGAGGACCTGGTCGAAATAGTTCCCTGCGGCACCGGAGTCCACTAGAACTGTAGAGAACACTTGCCAGCGAAATGGGAACCAAAAAGAGTTTGTCGGAAAACGATGATAATGGAATACTTATGCCTACCCTGGGAGACGGAAGGTCACAGGGCCGTCCCTCTGCTCTAGCGGACCCCGAGTTGGGACACTATTGAAGCTGGTTCCCCTTCCGGCCGCATTAGGGACAGCTGTTATCCAGACAGGTTATCGAGACAGATGGCCATCGCGATGAGAGCATCCAAGGATATATTGTCATCCCAACTCCGTCTGGACCTCCTCACGTAGTCCACCGTGGAATAGAGTGCGGAGCACCAGCTCATTCCATTCAATGGAGGAGGAAACCACGGCATTGTGATTCAGTGCCATCATACTTTTCCAGAAGGGACAGTCGGGCATCGCTGACCTGGGGGGATGGCTGGGGGACTGGCTCACAGTGACGACCCGTGGTAGGAGACCCTCACTGGTGGTGTCAAGGCGGTGAAGAACGTGGAGGACCTCCTTCATGGTCGTACCCAGTAGAGCCAGCTGGTCGTGGTGTTGGTGGAGTAGATGACCCTGTTCCTCGACCGTAGGGAAGATGGTGTAATCTTCCGCTGCTTCCATAATTTCTGAGGCAGTATTATGTAATGTAAACACAGAGTCAGGAAGCAGAAGGCTTAATAATTATTAACATGACGAAAATACAAAACCGGAGATTCTTACTGAATGTAATCGAAACCAATACTGCCTGATGACTGAGACTACAGAGGGCTATATGAAGGGAGCTTGTGCTGAAGTTCAAGTGTGCTTAATGATGAGGGGCAGGTGTGCACAATGATGGTTGCCAGGTGAGCGCAATGTGGATTGCCAGGACCTCTGGTTAGTAGACCGCCAACGTCGAGAGCCAGAGCAGGAGTGACAATAACATACATTTTAGAATTTAACGCGCATGCGCGGGCACACATAGGGGGTCCCGTGAAAAAGCATGCATGCCTATGGTGGAAATCAAAGGGCCTTCAACTGATTCGTTCTAGCGCCGGCTTTGTGCGTACTCCTATCATTTATTGCACGATACAAAATTATCTGCACGTTGTGTCACAGTAAAAGAGCGGTGCATTCTACTCAGGAGCACTTCTAGTTTCCAAATCCACAGAATTTACACCCAGAGGAGCGTTGCTGCTCATTTGGCGGCCCTTCAAGAGAGACCCATCAGCATCAGCAATAATTGTTTTGTACTGAAAGACTCATCTTTTTATGGGTGTTTCCCAGCAGTTTGTGATTTGTTACTATTTTGTATCAGGGGTGAGTTCTTGTTGCCTCCCGAGTGGCGCAGTGGTCTAAGGCAGTGCTAGCTGTGCCACTAGAGATTTGGGGTTAGAGTCCAGACCCTGTTGCAGCCGGCCACGCCCGAGAGGCCCATGGGGCGGCGTACAATTGGCCCAGCGTCGTCCGGGTTAAGGGAGGGTTTGGCCGGCAGGGATGTCCTTGTCCCATCGCACACTAGCGACTCCTGTGGTGGGCCGGGCGCAGTGCACGCTGACAAGGTTGCCAGGTGTAGGGTGTTTCCTCCAACAAATTGGTGCAGCTGGCTACCGGGTTAAGTGAGCATTGTGTCAAGAAGCAGTGCTGCTTGATTGGGTTGTGTTTCGGAGGATCACGGCTCTCGACCTTCGCTTCTCCCGAGTCTGTACGGGAGTTACAGCGATGAGACGAGACTGTAACTACCAATTGGATACCACGAAATTGGGGAGAAAAAAAGGGGTAAAAAATAAACACAAAAAAAAGGTGTGAGTTCTTGTTCAAGCTGCGTTCTACCACACCTGATTCTACTAATTATCTTATTAGTATAAACGTGTTTGCTAGAACTGGGCTTAAGCGCAGGTTGGACCAGCCCTGATTTTAATAAGTACTAGTTCATAAGTAGGTTTATTGTAGGTTTGTCTTTAAATCGTTTTTTAAAATACATTTCAGTGTAACTAGTTGAGTTATTGTTAGTGATATATGTATTTCCAGGAGCTTGCCCGATTGTTTTAAACACGATCAGGGAAGTTCCTTTTTCAGTTTCTTCAACATCGGCTTAAATTAGTTTCTGTGTTGTTTTTTTCCCTTCCCTCTGGAAAATAGGTATTTCAAAGTAGCTTCAAATAAAAACTAGCATTGACATTATTTCTGTTTCCATGTGTCATTATTTTGCCTTTACTACATTACAACTGACCTTCATTTATGTTCATCAACAACTCACTTAAAGAGCATGGCCAGCTCTATGCATTGAATAGCAGTTTTATGGAACTTTTCCACAGACTAAGGGCTGTAACTGTATAATAGCAGAAGTTGTATACAGTGCAATATGTACAGTATGTTCAATGTAACACTGAACGCTACAAAAAAGGCACATTTCCATTGTTAGTCAGACTTTTAAACAGTCACTAGATGGTGTAGTTGTTCAAAGTGAAATGTTTTCATGAATATGTTTCTCTTAATCATGTTAATTTTCTTATATACGCTACATGACTAAAAGTATATGGACACCTGTTCATCAAACATCTCATTCCAAAATCATGGGCATTAATATGGAGTTGGTCCCCCCCCCTTTGCTGCTATAAAAGCCTCCACTCTTCTGGGAAGGCTTTTCACTAGATGTGACATTGCTGGGCAGAAATGTTACGAACTGACTTCTTGGAAAGGTGGCATCCTATGACAGTGCCACATTAAAAGTCACTGAACTCTTCAGTATGGGCCATTCTACTGCCAATGTTTGTCTATGGCGATTGCATGGCGGTGTGCTCGATTGTATACACCTGTCAGCACCGGGTGTCGCTGAAATATACGAATCCACTCATTTGAAGTGGTGTCCACATACTTTTGTTAGTTTAGTTTTATGCAATTGTATGGCTTATCAAGTACTTAATAATAGATCTTTACACTTTGTACACCTTGAATCATCACATACAATAATGATCATAGATTCTCAACTGAGCCCCACTATTGTTTTTCCCATCTTATTTAGTTTATCTTGATTTCACCTTAGAATAAACCTAAACTTCATTATCCCTTTCTCACACACAAGTGATATCAATAATTTAAACAGTGTGCAATCTACTCTGCAAATATTGGCATCTAATTCAGCCCTTCTCTTTCAGGTTGCATTCAGAAGTAGAGGGAACAGCTTCATTTATTTCATCCTGCATTGTTTTGCAGTGTTATCACTGGCACATGAATTAATGATTGCAGCTATGTTGTTGTTGATGCTGTGCTAGTGCCAGGTCCTCCTCTGTTAGGTGAGATGTTGTCTTCATAATGACTTTGGTCACTTCTCAGCATTCCTTCACAAGAAAGCATAATTTGTTTTCTCTAAAACCTGCAACGCATTCGATTATTATGTATTATTGATCTGTAGGTTCTGTATTAACATTTGTATCTTTCTGTGTGTCTGTGTGCGTGAGCACATGTGAGTGTTCCTCTCCTGTGGAGTATGACCCCAGGAGTGATTGGAAGCCCACTCTGTTTGAGTCTCTCATACTCTGACCTCTCCGCAACCAGTAATTTCAAAGACGTCGCGCTCCTCTTTATCAGCGTCACAACGTCCTCAAGGTACTCATTCTCCATATTCTGACCATTCACCTCCACAACGACATCCCCTTCCCACAGTCCAGCCCTATGTCCTAAGCCCTTTACCACCACCTGCAGGACAAAAGAAAACTGCAGTCATAACCGTGTGTAACGGATGTGAAACGGCTAGCTTAGTTAGCAGTGGTGCGCGCTAAATAGCGTTTCAATCGGTGACGTCACTTGCTCAGAGACCTTGAAGTAGTGGTTCCCCTTGCTCTGCAAGGGCCAAGGCTTTTGTGGAGCGATGGGTAACGATGCTTCGTGGTTGATGTGTGCAGATGGTCTCTGGTTTGCGCCCGGGTATGGGCGAGGGGACGGTCTAAAGTTATACTGTTACACGTGCCACTCATTTCTCATAGGAAACATCTTAACACCTACCCTCGGTCATTATAACAATGCTTGTGGAAAACACAGCAGATCAATATTGGGAACTTTTGATTGATGAAAGCTGTTACTCATTACTACAACTTTGATTGGGAATTTTTCAAATGGCCTATTTATGTCAGGAAACAATGATAGAGATGACAACAAATAGATGAGAGAGAGCTAGATGACCATGGTGTTCTGTTGTTATGTTGTTGATGTTCAAAGGAATCCCTGCCCTATGAAAGTCCCTGGCTCATGTTGAACGCAACCCAGATTAAACCCAAAGCCTGATTCTTCTCTCTCTCTCTCGAGGACACAGAGTCTTGGACAGGGAAGTAAAACCGTGCTCATTTTTACTCAGCCCATCCTGCATCTCAGTGCAAGGGGACTGTGTCTTCCTCATCCCCTCTCCTTTTGGCAGACTGTCCTCGTGGAATAGCAGGGGAGATAGACCCAACTGCAGTAGGAAACAGAATAGACAGTGTTTTTTGACCGGGAAGGTATTTTTAGTTGACACAATTCCTAAACAATCAATATTCTAACACCAGAACTCGCTTAACTCCTATTCTCCAAACTGCACATGGCCTCCGTCCGCTTACACACCTGCGTGTAGAAGTCTCTTCCATGTATGGGTATGGTGGTGAGGCTAACCCGCTTGCCACTCTTCCTCACTTTCCTGACAATATTCTCACGCGCCATGGACTCCGAAGGATGCCAATTGACCGCCAGCAGCAAGTCTCCATCCTGCATACCAGCCTCTTCTGCTGGACTCCCCACATCCACCTCACGGAGTAGGTGAGCTGGAATCGACAGCAACAAAATGTAGCTCAGCCAGCAAGTATAATGCTTATTATTTGTTCTAGGCATGTATGAGTCTTTCTAATGTCATATTACAAGGTTTGTAGCGTGTCGAGTATGTCAGTCTATGCAGCACATTTTCCACGGACTTAGTCAAGATCATTAAGATATGACAATAAGAAATGATACGGTGGTCATAGTAGGTGCTTGTAACATGGTCATGCATGCAACAAATGGAAGTTTCTAGCAAAAGAGAGAACATTATCACCTGATGTGTGCATCATTCTCACCATTACGACCCCCCGATGACAACCTCCCTTGTCGTAATAGGAAGCCGTATCCATCTGACCCCTGGACCAGATGCATCGTTTGGGGCCTGTGTGGCAGATTGTGAGAGCCAGCCATGATAGGCAAGATGGGTAGTTTCCGACGGATGTAGCTCGCTTCACTTTCTCTGTTGATGACTAGGACGGTCACATGGACGCTACATTTCTTCACCTGAGCAGTACAAATCGCTAAACGTGAGGGGGAAGTGAGGAACATGCTTGGATGTGTACACACACAGACTTACTAAGACACATACAGAGACACACACATCTGCCAAGAGCATTTCTGAGAAGGAGGGCCTGTATGCCATTTTACTGATTGCTGAATGGGTGAGCGTTGATACCATGGCACCGTTGATCCACACTAGTCTATCTCCACTACGCACCCCTGCCCTCTCTGCAGGGCACTCACTTACTGTGCTCAACATGTATCGACCCTTCTGACCTGGAGAGATACAAACAGACACAATCAAACGCCTTCACTGAGATCCTCTCGTAGGTCCAGCCCACATGCCTGGATCCTCTGCACCACATGTCAATCAGAGCAGAACATGCTGCAGCTAAGAAACAAAGACTCTGTTTAGACCAAGTAGGTCAGCCGAGCCAGAACAGCCCATAGGGAATGAGCCTGTTTATGTAGCGCGGGACAGCTTGATGAGCATGTACACCACCTGGACAGGACGCTAGTCTTTCACATTGAAGCCACATATTGTACATTTTGAACAATGTGGCTCATTTTCAAACGAAAGAGAGGCAGAGGACACCGTTGGAGACCTTGTAAGAGAAGAGGTTCTCTCCGGTCTCTTAAAGTCTGGTTCTGCTCCACGTGATGAATTAGACCCACATTACATACAGCTCTCAAATCTGTGTGCCAAAGCTTTAAGAAGCGATTCCACTTTCATAACAGGACATCTGGTTCACACCCTGGGGAGAAGTCCTCATTGAGTCCTCATTGACCTCCAGCACACAGTCCCCGTCCTTGAGCCCACTGAGCTCTGCAGGACTCCACGGATCCACCTGGCGGACAACATAGCCCTGGCAGCTCCTCTCCATACACAGATGAAGCCAAAACTCTGGCCCTCCTTGCACTTTAGCAAGGAGGGCCGGACTCGGGTCTGGCTCTGGAGGGCAAGAGAAAACACTGTCATTGACATAGGATGGGCATTGTGCGGGGACACCTAAAGAAGTCAGGCTTATCTTGATTATATGATTGATGAACTCATTTTAATCAGACCATCTTCCATGCATTGGAAAATGACGGATCATTTTAGATCTGTTCGTTCTCAAACCTTACCAGGGTTCTCCGAGATGACTAAAGCTGGATTGTTGATCCCCTCTTTCGGATTGAAGGTAAATCTTGGAGTGAGGAAAATGGAAAAAGTAAAACTTGAAACATGAAGTGGAATTAAGGATGCCCAAAATGTGTAATCATGACAAATTCGCTAATGTCCTATTTTGTATTATGCACGTTGTCTCTAGTCCAATTTGTAGCCATCAAAACATAAAAAACTATGATCACTCCTCTTACCGTGGAAATTCCACTGCATCCTCAAAAAAGATCATGACAAAAATCACTCAAGTTTATTTTCTCTGCAGTAATGATTCCAGGAATGACCCGTATGTCCTTGATCCAAAAATCCAGGTTACTCATCTCCAACTGAGATACAGTGCCTTCAGAAAGTACCTACACCCCTTGACTTTTTCCACATTTTGTTGTTACAGCCTAAATTTAAAATGGATTAAATTAATAAAAATGTTACTGGCCTACTTACATTACCCCATACAGTCGTGGCCAAAAGTTTTGAAAATAACAGAAATATTAATTTTCACAAAGTCTGCTGCCTCAGTTTGTATGATGGCAATTTGCATATACTCCAGAATGTTATGAAGAGTGATCAGATGAATTGCAATTAATTGCCAAGTCCCTCTCTGCCATGCAAATGAACTGAATCCCCCAAAAACATATCCACTGCATTTTAGCCCTGCCACAAAAGGACCAGCTGACATCATGTCAGTGATTCTCTCCTTAACACAGGTGTGAGTCTTGATGAGGACAAGGCTGGAGATCACTCTGTCATGCTGATTGAGTTTGAATAACAGAATGGAAGCTTCAAAAGGAGGGTGGTGCTTGGAATCATTGTTCTTCATTTGTCAACCATGGTTACCTGCAAGGAAACACGTGCCGTCATCATTGTCATCAAATACCTGGGTGTCTGGTTAGACTGTAAACTCTCCTTCCAGACTCACATTAAGCATCTCCAATCCAAAATTAAATCTAGAATCGGCTTCCTATATCGCAACAAAGCATCCTTCACTCATGCTGCCAAACATACCCTCGTAAAACTGACCATCCTACCGATCCTCGACTTCAGTGATGTCATCTATAAAATAGCCCCCAACACTCTACTCAACAAACTGGATGCAGTCTATCACAGTGCCATCCGTTTTGTCACCAAACCCACCATTGCGACCTGTACGCTCTCGTTGGTTGGCCCTCGCTTCATACTCGTCGCCAAACCCACTGGCTACAGGTTATCTACAAGTCTCTGCTAGGTAAAGCCCCGCCTTATCTCAGCTCACTGTTCACCATAGCAGCACCCACTCGTAGCACGCGCTCCAGCAGGTATATCTCACTGGTCACCCCCAAAGCCAATTCCTCCTTTGGTTGTCATTCCTTCCAGTTCTCTGCTGTCCATGACTGTTACGAATTGCAAAAATCTCTGAAGCTGGAGACTCACATCTCCCTCACTAGCTTTAAGCACCAGCTGTCAGAGCAGTTTACAGATCACTGCACCTGTACTTGGCCTATCTGTAAACAGCCCATCTATCTACCTACCTCATTCCCATACTGGTATTTATTTATTTATTTTCCTTTGCACCCATGTATCTCTACCTGCACATTCATCTTCTGCCGATCTACCATTCCAGTGTTTAATTGCTATATTGTAATTACTTCGCCACCATGGCCTATTTATTTCCTTAACTTACCTCATTTGCACTCACTGTATATAGACTTTTTGTTTTCTTTTGTTCTACTGTATTATTGACTGTATGTTTTGTTAATTCCATGTGTAACTCTGTGTTGTTGTATGTGTCGAATTGCTACGCTTTATCTTTGCCAGGTCGCAGTTGCAAATGAGAACTTGTTCTCAACTAGCCTACCTGGTTAAATAAAGGTGAAATAAAAAAATAAAAAATTGCTTTGCACAAAAATGGCTTCACAGGCAAGGATATTGCTGCCACCTAAATCAACCATTTATCGGATCGTCAAGAACTTCAAGGAGAGCAGTTAAATTGTTGTGAAGAAGGCTTCAAGGCACCCAAGAATGTCCAGCAAGTGCCAGGACCATCTACTAAAGGTGATTCAGCTGTGGGATCGGGGCACCACCAGTACAGAGCTTGCTCAGGAATGGCAGCAGGCAGGTGTGAGTGCATCTGCACGCACAGTGAGGCGAAGACTTTTGGAGGATGGCCTGGTGTCAAAAAGGGCAGCAACAAAGCCACTTCTCTCCCAGGAAACATCAGGGACAGACTGATATTCTGCAAAAGGTACAGGGATTTGACTGCTGAGGACTAAATTACTAAAGTCATTTTCTCTGATGAATCCCCTTTCCGATTGTTTGGGGCATCTGGAAAAAAGCTTGTCCAGAGAAGACAAGGTGAGCGCTACCATCAGTCCTGTGTCATGCCAACAGTAAATCATCCTGAGACCATTCATGTGTGGGGTTGCTTCTCAGCCAAGGGAGTGGGCTCTCTCACAATTTTGCCTAAGAACACAGCCATGAATAAAGAATGGTACCAACACATCCTCAGAGAGCAACTTCTCCCAACCATCCAGGAACAGTTTGGTGACGAACAATGCCTTTTCCAGCATGATGGAGCACCTTGCCATAAGGCCAACGTGATAACTAAGTGGTTCGGGGAACAAAACATCAATATTTTGGGTCCATGGCCAGGAAACTCCCCAGACCTTAATCCCATTGAGAATTTGTGGTCAATCCTCAAGAAGCGGGTGGACAAACATAACCACACAAACTGTGACCAACTCCAAGCATTATTATGCAAGAATGGGCTGCCATCAGTCAGGTGGCCCAGAAGTTAATTGACAGCATGCCTTGCCTATTGCAGAGGTCTTGAAAAAGAAGGGTCAACACTGCAAATATTGACTCTTTGCATCAACTTCATGTAATTGTTAATAAAAGCCTTTGACACTTATGAAATGCTTGTAATACTACTTCAGTATTCCATAGTAACATCTGACAGAAATATCTAAAGACACTGAAGCAGCAAACGTTGTGGAAATTTATATTTGTGTCATTCTCAAAACTTTTGGCCACGACTGTAATGTCAATGTGGAATTATGTTTTTTTTGTTTGTTTTTTTACATTTTTACAAATTAACAAAAGGTGAAAGCTGAAATGTCTTAAGTCAATACGTATTCACCCCTTTGAAATGGCTAACCTAAATAGGTTTAGGAGTGAATAGTTGCTTAACAAGTCAAATATGTTGCATGGACTCACTCTGGTTGCAATAATAGCGTTTAACATGATTTTTGAATGACTACCTCATCTCTGTACCTCACACATACAATTATTTGTAAGGTCAGAAAGTTTCAGATTTTTGCAATGTTCCGTAGATGGAAAAAAGCTATCCTTGAAATAGTCTTGATATGTTCGTCAAAAGAGATCAGGGTCCAGAGTGATGCCGAGGTCCTTCAGTTTTATTTGTTATCACTGTACAACCATCAAGCAAAATCCTAGAGGAAAAGCTGATTAACTCAGCTGGGAGATGTATTCACCTTTCAGCAGGACAATAACCTAAAACACAAGGCCAAATCTACACTGGAGTTGCTTACCAAGAAGACGGTGAATGTTTTGAGTGGCCGAGTTAGATTTTCAAGTAGATTTAAGTCAAAAACCTATGGCAAGACCTGAAAATGGTTGTCTAGCAATGATCAACAACCAATTTGACAGAGCTTGAAGAATTTTGAAAATAATCATGTGCAAATGTTGCACAATCCAGGTGTGGATAGCTCTTTTAGACTTACCCAGAAAGACTCACAGGTGTAATTACAAAGTTTTGACTTCGGGGTGTAAATTAGATATTTCTCTATTTTTAAAAATTTTGCAAATAATTTAAAAAACATGTTTTAACTCTGTCATTATCAGGTATTGTGTGTAGATGGGTGATAATTAAAAAATATATATATTATGAATTCAGGCTGTAACACAACAAAATGTGGAAAAAGTCACGGGGTATGAATGCTTTCTGAAGGCATTGTATTTTCCCCCGGCCCTGTCCGGATGCATGAGCATCACTGGGCAGTCACAGGCGATCATTAGCTTTCATGTGAGGACACGTGTCCCAATATAGCATTTGATAGGCACAGTCAAGTCCATTCATTACTTATTAATGTAATGTCATTCTAAGGTTTGGCTCCATCTTTCACCATGAATATCCTAACCTGACTATTATTATGAGAAGGAGGATACTCACACACACACGCCACAGCATGCCAGCCCTTATACGAGCATTTCTCATTTGTATGCAGAATTCATCCTTTCCCTTCCTGCTCGACTGTTGCACACACCATACACACACACTGACAATACATACCTACATTCCATCTCTTGGCAAGGAGAGGTCTGTGCAGTCTGTCAGGTTGTTAGTGGTGATATCTGCAGTGTCATGTTCCCAGCTATCTGCTGACTGTCATTATTCTAGCTGTGGAGGGACCGGACAGCTTTTATCAGAGGGCCTTTTATTACAGGATTGCTTCCTTTTTTCATTTTCTATTTTCAGTAGACCTAGCAAGGACTGCCCATGTTGTATGTTGACTATCAACATGTTTATTTTGGATACAGCAGTCAATGTATGCTGATGGGGTAGCGGTTCAGAATTCATTATTCATCCCCCCAAAAAACGCTCAAACGTATAATCCAGTCATTTTCATTTTAAAATCAAACTTGTTACTTCGTAAAAGGTAGAGACATTCATTTCCAGCACTGTCACATAACACAGAAGGCTACCTTTTAATCACCAATGATTAAACACACTTTAGAACACACTCACACTGACTCAAAGAGAGAATGCCTGTCAGAATATACGTATAGGCTATTGTAACGTAAAATGCTATTTGAATATACAAATCCCGTATACTCATTCGAATTCTGAAGCAAGACCAGCCTAGTGAAGCGGAGAAGCACGTCGGTGTCTTAACAATGGAGACTGGTCTTGAGAAAAGGCTTTGTCCCAAAACGTATACATTAAACACTATACTCTCTTGGACGTTAAGATTCCTCTGTTTTGTCAGCATTCGAGATGGTAACGCCTTCTTCCTCCACCATAACACTAGGCCTCCTAGGCTTAATGTTTAGCTAACCTGTGACCAGACCTGGTAACCCATCACATAACTAAACACTCCCCAGGTTTCTTAGATAAGTGTTATCATACAATGGTTTGCGAGCTTGAACAACTCTGAGTTGATACCAACAAGTTGAATGTATTGACTATACTGTCAATGTAAGGCCATCGGGGTCATGAGTGCTACACTGCAGGTGAAATAATGGTTGATTATGGGCACAATGAGACTAAAACAGCAATGAGCCTATCTGGAAATACTATGAGGATCTAGGTTAGGGCTATGGTTTAAATGTGTTGTTGTGGGGACCTCGAGTACATCATTGTCCATTCTAAACCTGATGTCATTGATTTTGACTTTTTAATTGAAATGAATTTAATCAAAGCGCACATACAGATTCACATTGCTCCTCTATCCTGTGCTAGAGCAAAACAGTCAAAGTCTATCATTTCCAATACAAGCACTGAATAACATATTCAATTCTATCACACAAAATAGTATCCAGTACAAATGAATGAAGGACAACCTTCAAGTACATCAATAGGTAAACTGCTATGAAAATATATATATTTTTTTGAGTGAGCAAATTGTTTGATGCAGCACAGCACACAGCCTGCTATTTAAAAAAATCGAATAATGTGTAAGTCCCATGAGGACATCGAAGCCATTGCTTGGAGCATTTCATCTAGTGAAGGTCATAGAAAAGTGTTGCAACCAATGGCTTTCGCAGTACATGCAACACTAGATGTATTTTCAAGTATCGATCCACGTTGACTTTATCAACTGATTGTTCCTATTAAAACAGCAAAACACTTAATAATAAACACAAACGGAACACATTTCCTTTTAAACCTGCCTGAATATATTTATTAAACACAAACAGACATCCTCAAGCCACAAGAAGGAGAAAATACAAGATACTACACATTTTGCACACAGGTACATAAGGAGGCCCAAAACAAATATGGCTATGTGCATAATTCTGCATAACTGATCATGCAACACATTCCTACGTAGTCTTGAAAAGGACACTTTCAGTTTCATACCATTTCATATATTTTATTCTGTTCATTTTGCATAGATTTGGCTGTCCCACATCTCACTTGCTACATTTCTTCAAGGCGATGGGATACATGGGTTTATGCTCTGGTTGGAAGACTGGAACATACTCATGAATGGCTCATGATAAAAATAAAAAACGCAGACATGGCTTGAACATTACTTGGTACTCCCACCGGTTCTCGTCGGGATGTCCTTCTGAAGCATCTGCAGCGTCTGCCTGACGCCCTTCTCCACCCTGCGAAAGTGCATCTTTTTCCAGAAGCTTGGTGCCTGCTTCCTACCCCACTCCAGGTCTCGGAGGAAGATCTGCAGCTGTTCCCTGACGCGTTCGCGCTCCCAGGACGAGGCGTTCTTACTGATGACGCTCAGAATGGGGTGCCAGTCCTCCGATATGTTTGAGCCCTCGGTGACTGAGGCCAGCACCTTCACGCGCCGCCCCGTGCCGCCTTGATCCGGCGGGACTCCTCGCACGTACAAGGACTGCTTCCCCACATTGCTGAGAGGATTCAGGTACAAGCTGTGGAACACAATGGAATAGATTTATACACAACCTACATATAGACACATTCAAACGCCACTTCATACAAAGACAATGGATAATAAGTGCATGATGAAAAGAAAATAGCCTAAATAAAAGTATTAAAGAAACCATAGTGGTCGAGTCATGCAAGTTCATTTTTTGTGTGTATATAGGAGTCTGCAACTGTTGGCCCACGAGCTAAATCTGGCCCCCACAGAACAATTTATTGCCCCGCCTAACCCCATATACTGTAATTCCAGGACATGTGGGTACGGTGCTGCTTAGCTTACTGCACAGTGTGGATGCTGGGGTGCTCTCTGCAGGCGTCCACCAGGGTCAGAGCAGCGTTGTCCCCGATGTTGTTGTAGGCCACGTTGACCTCCTGCAGGCCCGTGTGATGGTTGAGCCTCTCGGCCAGCTCGCAGGCCCCCTTATCGCCCATGCCCGTGTGCATCAGGGACAGCTGTCTGAGAGACTGGTTCCCTAGCAGGGCGTCCAGCAGACAGCGAGCCCCGGACTCTAACAGCGGATTATCACACAGGCTACAGAGGGACAGTCACAGGGCACTGTATCAGCATTCAGACTGGACAAGTGAAGGCTGGTTGAAGCAGCATATCTGTTAGTTCGACATTAGACCAACCCTCATTTGGATCTGTTATTTGAAGTGTAAAGTGAGCAAATTCTCAAATGAGAGAAATTGTCCCTTTCTGACCAAAGCAAATAAATATGGCAATATTTACTGATAAAGTATTAGTTATCATACTTAAGGTAAGTGGTAAATTCCTTTGAGTTAAGTTTTATTATTACCAATACCTACCTTTTGAGCCATAGAAAAGGCAATAAGGTCATAAGCTTGGTAAAGAGTCAGCGTCTTACTGTAGAGATCTAATAGTACTGTTGGGGTCAAGTAGTAGATCTCGCAGGAGAATGCAGGACTCAGGACCCAGGCTATTAAACTGGAGACTGAAGACAACGGAGAAAGAAAAAAAGCATACACAGCTATCACAAACACACGCCCACACACATGCGTTAGCCTGCAATCCACGAACCTCAGGTACTGTCAATAGAACGACTATTAAATACAAAGAAACAAACATTGAACACAGATTACACTCCTTTAAAACTTGTGAACTCCAGATTAAAAAGACATTGAACACAGATTAAACTCCATTTTGCAGTTCTTAATGAAGTAACACCATGCTTTTTAAAAATTTTACAACCACAACCAAAAAGCCGTCCAGACTGAATAACCTGATAACACTAAAATAGATAAAGGATATATTATGGGTAATAAAGTCTCCCTTTACTACCAATGCGCCTTCCTTTAATAGCATGAGAATACCCTGTTCTCAATGCCCAAGTCAAACAAGCAAGTCAAACATATTTAGGCTATAATGTCAAACCTACCATGAATAAACCCATGAATGTCACTGGATGGATCAAGTTAGGGACCTGATATGTCACTTGACAGTTAATGATTTTAAGGCCTCCCTCGCAAACACTAACTAGCAATAAAAGCCAAAAGGGCGAATATTCCTGCATGTTTGGACATCTCTCAGTAAATAGAGAATTTGGAGTGTTAAGGCTTTGTGGTCCACTTAGATTTACCACCTGTATTCTGAAAATTATAACAATTTAATGAGGTGAACAGAGGGTATATGTAACGTAGTCGGTAAAAATACACTAGTAATATGACCTTTTTACTGTGGTAAGTAGTGACTGTTACCATGGAAATATACAAGAGGTCAATCTTGTGAGTTGGTGAGAACTTTGTAAAAAAAATTATAAATAAATCCTAACACAAAAAAGTTTACTTGACTAAAGGCCCAGAGTTCAAACCTTCTCTCACTTGAGGTTGTGCGTGTGGCGGAAGGCGGGCCACAGCATGGTCAGCAGGTCGTTGGTCAGGTGACAGGAAGAAAGGTCCAGCTCCTCCAGGTGGTACCTCGTGGGTGCGCAGGCCAGCACAGAGCTCAGGACAAAGCATTTGAGGGGCGTCATACGCACGGTGGACAGCTTGATGCTGCGGATGGAGAGCAGGACCTCTGCCGTGAGCCGGGGATTCTGGAACTCGTAGAGGAGCACCAGCAGGTCCATGAGCTCCTCGGGGGGCTGCCACTTCACGATCTCTGCCGCCAAGTGCCTCTTGAGGGTCCGTGTGATCTGAGCCACCGTGGTGCTCTTGATGCTGCAGCCCAGCTGCTCCAGCAGAACCCGGTTCTCGTAGTGAAGCAGGCCGCCCATGAAGATGGGGTAGAGCTCGAAGGCCCGGCTGTCCAGGCGCTCCTGAGGCTGGGGGCCATGAACTCCCAGCAGGCTCTGCTCCACTTGGTCCAGCACGTCCTCGTTGAAGCTGTCCTCGCTGCGGAACATCTCTGCCGCCATGGTGCGGGCGATGCGGCCCTTGCTGCGGCTGCTGATCTTTTCAAACAGGCTGGGAAAGAGCTTGAGCAGGTTGAAAACAGCAAAGACCCTGAGGGGGATGAACTTGGAGATGATGCTGATGAGCGTGTTGACATCTTCACCCACTTGACCGATGACCACGGTCACCTCTTTGCTCAGTTTCTCCAGAGCCGTCTTGTTCTCGCCGAGGACGACGTACAGGGCAGCCAGGTACTCTTGCATGGCGGGAATGGCAAACACGTAGCGCTTCTCCTTTTCATCAAGCTCTGACCTTTTGGTCTCGACGCAGGGCACCAGGAAGAAGTCGAGGACGTCAGTGCGGAACACGGCCAGCTGACGCAGTTCCTCATCTGTTTTGGTCTTACCCCCCACAAACTGTTCCAGTTCCTCCTCGGAGAAGGAAGTGCGCTTTTTGGAGACTCCGTCAAAGGCCAGTTTGCCCACAGTGCGGACTACATAGAGCATCAATGAGTTCTGGTCATCTGGAGAAGATACAGCCCCACCCATGTCCAGCACCTCCCCTCCAAAGTTGAGTCTCAGAAAGCTGGTATAGATACCAGTTAGCGTACGTATGGGTGCCTGGGCGTCGGTGAAATGTAAAAAGTGGAGTATGGCACAAGTCAGCCAGCAATAGGAAGGTAAAAAGCAGGCGGCCGCCAACTGGCTCTCCCTCTGTAGGTTGAGGTAAAGCAGCTCGATGAGGGACTGGGCCTCCTGGTTTCTCGGCTTCTCTCCAATCTGTTGCAGCAGTCGGCTTGTGAAGTATGCTCGCTGGCGATCTGGGTCATTAAAGCCATATATCTGTGCGTAGCGTTTCACATACTTTGTAGGGATGTGGTCAAGGGCAGACAACCTTGTGGTGACCAAAATACTGGCCTAAAAGAAAAATTGAGTTAAATTATCAATACATGTACATTACTAAAAATGTTTCATCACAACTTGCTGGGGTTGGAAATAGACATACTGAACCTGATTGAAGTTGATAACCTTGAATGGTAACATACTGTATTTTTCTGTTTGATTTTATAGCAGCATCTGCATTGCTTAAACAGCACTTTCCTTTCCACACAGCACATTTTACTGTATGCAACTGACTAAATGTAGGTTGTGGGCCAATACCTCAGGCAGCAGGTACTTCCTGAGCAGGTTCACCACCACTGCCCCGGAGGGGAGGGCCTCGTCTGGGTTGCTGCACAGCTCTGTGGAGCTAATGCGGAAGTCCAGTTTCATCTTCTCCATGCCGTTAAACAGAAACAGCACATCCTTGGCCTGGTCGTTCTCTCCACTCAGCATGGGGATCTTTTTCAGGTGCAGGTATTTCCTGCTGACGAGGTCTCTCAGAGATGTGGACTTGGATAACTGGGAGAGGTCCTCGCAGGAGAAGGGCACCAGTAGTTTGAACTGGGTCAAAGTGAGCCCGGCACACCAGTCTAGAACCAGCTTCCGCACCACTGTGCTCTTCCCTGTCCCGACCGCCCCGTACAGCAGCACGTTAAGGCCCCGCTCCCTGCCTCCTTGCTGAGTGGGCTCAAAGAGCTGCTCCATGGTGACCGAGGCACTCTGGGGGACCTGGGATGGCTTGAGGAGAGGGGTGATTAAGGGCCCTTTCCTATCTTCTGGCTTCCTCTCCAGGATGAGCGGCTCCACGTGCATGGTCTCGGGGGTGAAGTAGCCCCCGAACTGCTTCTCTTCCTGAGGTAGGTGGCTGAACCATAAGGTCAACTTCTTCTTGTGGATCTCAATGGGATCTGTGAAGGAAAGGACCAGTATTTAAACACAGCAATGAACGAACACATTCTCTTGAATTATCAACAGCACCAAGATTACTGAAATACCTATGCCAAAACCTCTCGTTGAAGTATTAGTATGGCCACACATTACCTACAGTAGGATTAACTATCTTATAATCTACGTAAACACCCTATAACAGATAAGTAAGTACAAAACAGTAAGGAACATGCAGTTCTGAAACACTTACCACTTTGCCCTTGCTTTTTGTTGCTTTTTAATACTTGTCTGTTTATTGCATACTTATTTTCCTTATAGTTCCTAATACATAGCGGGGACCTACACAACAGATGGTGTGAATTACGAGGACCAGACTTCAACCTTACGTGATGGGACATATGTACAGACTCAGTTTACCTGTTTGATTATGGACTAGACTGGAGCAAAAAAATCTTGAATGAAATCCACTGGCTGAATAGGAGGAGGATTTCAACCTCCTCCATAGTTCTCCTGGAAGCCTCAGCTGTCTGTGGGGGTGGACACAGAGAGGCTCACTCAACAACACTGACTATTTCTCTACATACGTGTCACAACAGGTAGCAAGTCTCCAGGACACACACACACACACAATACTGATCGAGCACTAAGACTAGCACTTTTTAGTCCAGTATTAGGCTTAATCTGTGTCTGGGAAACTGCCCCTATGTGTTGTCTGTCTACACTGTATGTAGGGGTGGAACTGTAAAATGTCAATGTCTGGGTAATGAGCAGTTGGTTTGGTGTTTCTGTCAAATGTGCACGTCTGTGGAAGAGAATGTTGACTCACCTGTGACATGAGCTCATCTTCCTATAAGTGTGGACTCTGCTTGCGAGTCTGCTGAGATTCACATCTAAAGACAAACACAGTCACTACGCCATATAATTCTCAGTGGTTATAAGGAATACATAATACATACAGTATGCTGTAAATATTCCCTCCCTCAATTTATTACAATTGTTATACAGAGATAACAATACTGTTATGCTACACAGACAGTTTTTCTTACCTCTTTGTAAAATAGAGATGTTAGATTTGGAGAGGACATCATTGAGAGTGCCTCGCCATCTCCTCCTGAGGACCCCTGAGCCGATCCAACACTGCCACATCCTCCTAGTAGGCTTTCAACACTGTCAAAGGAAAGAAATCAGTAAATGAGCCAATAACTGTCTCTAATTCATTGTTTCCTTGTATGCACAACCAAATTAATCAAAGTAATTTATTCAGAAGAAAGCTTGAATGCATGACTCACTTGTTCCAACTAGTTTACATCTTGAGGAAACTTAAACAGTGCTTCCACTTCCTGATCCTAAGTCTTTGTTTCCCGTGGGTCTTGGTTTACTGTAGTTTAACGTGAACCTGCAATGCAACATGACACTCAACTTAGTGCAGTATATCATATCAATGACCTCAAAAGCACAAAGTCACCTAGTTAGTCAATTACACAGTAAGTGTTTTTGACATTGTCAACACTCTCTTAGTTACATCGAAGCGAAGTAAGTGTTAGTTCCCACTGGACACAGACGTCAATTCAACGTCCATTCCATGTTGGTTCAACGTAATTTCATCGAAATTATGTGGAAACTGTTGATTCAACCAATGTGTGCCCAGTAGGTTATCACTCGGATATTAGCATATTCACACAAATCTAATTTCACTAAAAAGCATTCATACACACATGCAGTAAAGGAAACACTATACCCATCCAACCCTATGAAAAGTTTGTCCCAGTCCCAATGCGTTTCCTCTGTGTTCTCTCAGGATCAGACATGTAGCTAATAGGCTAGACTGTGCTGCTCCACTTTCCAGCTGCTGGCTCTTGACTGGCCAAACAAGCTGAGTCATGACAGCAATAAGAGATCTGCACTCCTAGAGGAAATGTGAGAGAGAGGCCCGGAACATAGTCTTCTCCCAAACCACCACACCATTACCCCTGTCCAATCCCTACTCAGCACAGCTCATTTACACTGTGTAAGGCCCTCCCATTTTTCATTTATGCACCTATCCCTCTCCCACTCTCTTTGGTCCTCCCTCAATGCATGGAATCTCGGCCACTCCTAAGTTCAACACTTTTGGAACAATTTTGGAACATATGGGCAGTCTATCAGAGGCTTGTGGGAGGAGCTGACGGCTCATTGTAATGGCTGCAATGGAATTAATGGAACGGAATCAAACAAATGGAAACCACGTTTGACTCGGTTCCATTTATTCATTTCCAGCCATTACAATGAGCCCGTCTTCTTATAGCTCCTACCACCAGCCTCTTCTGCAGTCTGAGTCTATTAATGCACTGGTGTGCCCCATAAGACGTTTACATTATCTGTGTTAAAGGACAAGGTCACAGGGTTGTCATTTCAGCTAAAGCTAGGGTATGGAAAAGTGTCAAGTCAAGTCAAACAGCAGTGACCTAGCCAAAGCCATGCAATGTGCAGTGGCGTGTATTCATGGATGCAAGTGTCAAGGGGAGCCCGTTTGGATTTGGCTTCACACCAATCACATCAGAAGCCAAACGTCAATGCATCTCGTTGTGTTGTTGCGATCCAGTGGGTGGCTAGCTAAAATTGGCCCATTCCTAAATTAGCCATGGATGGAGAAAGGGATTTGGACTTAATTCTCCGCACTGGCTAATGATTATAATGTCGATTGCGATCCAACCACAAACGTATACATTGTGCCCCTGGCCTGCGATGATGGAAGTTCAACATGGAGCTAAATGTAATAGGCCTAGCACATTGTTGCCCATGAAAGGAAGTTAGGCTAGCGAGCAAGCATTTTAGCCTGGTAGCCTAGAACAGAAACTAAAAGCATATACTGTATGATAGAGTCATAGACCATTTAGGCAACATGAAAAGAGGAGGATGGCATTGCTGATTTATCTCAACAAGTGGGGTGAATCAAGATGTTTTTTTCCGAAAGGTTGCAAGTTCAAATCTCTGAGATGACAAGGTACAAATCTGTCATTCTGCCCCTGAACATGGCAGTTAACCCACTGTTCCTAGGCGGTCAGTGAAACTAAGAATTTGTTCTTAACTGACTTGCCTAGTTAAATAAAAGGTAAAATACATTTTTTTAAATAAACTGCGTCAGCAGCAGACATGACACCCTCTGTTATGGCATTGAAATGCCTGCTTAAACCTTACAAAAGCTCTTGAGGCTGTGAACAAGCGATTCGGTGGCATTCTCTCTGAGCCTCTTTACTGTGTCACCACCATGCTTGATGCTAGGTACAAGGACCGCTACTTCGATGTAGACAAGAAACAGGGTTTACGTGAAATGTTACATACACAGCTGGACAAGATGGAAAAGGACACAGTGACAGTGTGCACCGAGGAAGAGTGTCCATGGACAGACATAGCTGAAACTTCACGGCTTGACATGTATGATGAAATCCTGGTTGAGAATGAAACGACTGAACAAATGAACAACAAAACAGCTCAGCAAATAAGTGAAAGAAATGGGCTTTTATTGTGTTTTCTGGTAATGGGGGCATACGTAAATACAAACAAAAATAACTTTTGGTGTGGTGTGTGTAACCTTTATTTAACTAGGCAAGTCAGTTAAGAACAAATTCTTATTTACAATGACGGCCTACCCCGGCCAAACCAGAACGATGCTGGGCCAATTGTGCACTGCCCTATGAGAATCCCAATCACGGCCGGATGTGATACAGCCTGGATTCAAACCAGGGACTGTAGTGACGCTTCTGAACGGAGATTCAGTGACTTAGAGCGCTGCGTCCATGTGTGTGTTAACTATTGAACTGTACTAGAATGCTTAAAAGGACGCAAACATTTTAAATATCGTTACTGTTTTATTGCAAGGAAAATATTGAATATCGGTATCTGCCAAAAATGTCATATCAGTGCATCCCTAATGTTCTGTTATGTCATCTGTAGCCTAATAAACTGCATGGTTTTCAGAGTCATAGTGAGAGGAGGACCACACACCATATCAACACATTACTCCAAGTGAACTTTGATATGATGGTTATTATATCAATATTTGCACATAAAGGCGTTTCCACTTACATTTCTCGCATAATTAATTTTACAGACACAAAATGATCCCACCAAGCTGAAAGAACAAATTCTGTAGTATGGAAACTAACTGTTTCCATCACAGCTGCCATGTTTTTTAAAATCCTGTATGATTTACTCGCATAAAAACTGTGGATGGAAACGTGGTTACTGTTTCTTCTTGTCTCGCACCTAGGCTTATGTAAACACGGTGGCAAGGCATATGAACTAACAGGTTATAGTGGAACAACACAATTATCACAACACATCGGTTGTAATATGGATTCTTTTTTATGGTTTGGCTTCTGTATTTGCCTTTGAAATCGGGATTGGAATGGTGTGGCCATACCCAATTCGCCCACGACTGGCTCACGTGAACTACAATTTCGACGCTGCGTTAGAACGTTTAAAAACGTAAATAATCATGCTTGCAATACTACTTTCGACACATAATGGCCTTTATCTTTCATCAGCGAGAAAGAATCCTTTATATGAAAAACTGCTACAGTACGTGTTGCACCGATCCATACATGGGTGCCTCCATCCAACTACACTTCTGCACAGTGTTGTTAGATTCTCCTAACACCGAGATATCCTGCAATAATTGGGTGTTCTATACTTTTTTTAAATTCACTACTGAGCTGTATTCTAGCTCAGGTGGTCGCCTCCATCTTCAATCTGTTGTCTGTAAACAAGCGCTGTAACATGGACGGCCATGTGGGAACCCTAACCTTATGAAGGTGTGTATCAATTGAACCTTTTGTTTTTGAAAATTATATATGACAGACACGGTCCTTATGCTTCCAAAACCACATTAATGAGATCTGTGTTCATGTTCAGACCGAGGGTCGGGCTCTTAACAAAACTCCCCCGTATAGAAGACGCCTTCGTCCAATGACTCTTACATGCAATGTAATGTAATGGAACTGAGAGTCATGAACAAGGGCACAGGAACTATTGGAGAGACACTAAGTACAGTAGATAGAACTGCTTCAACGAGCAAAAACGTTAGGCTAAAATTCAGAATCGTAGGCTACTCCTCAGTTACGCAACAAAACTGTGCCATGCGCACTCCCAGCAATTCTGATTTGATACATTGTAGCAATGTGGGCAAGCGAAACAGGCTACGTTGTTGCTCAATGAAAGATATGTGCAATGGCGAAATACACATATTCCGTTGCATAAAAAGAGCTCAGTCGACTGGTAATAGTGACAGACAGCCCCAAAAACAATAATAATAATAATAAAAGACAGTGACAGACAGCCCTGACGACGGTGTCCTTGGAGAGAAAATGCTCCTAGTTAACATACATGCGTACAAAAATAAGTCACGAATTGAAGCGTAGCCATAGCCAAGTTTGAGGCATATAATTTTATTTTTAAAACTGTTACCAAAACTTTCATGACTGAGTCGACGACGTTTAATATTTAATTTTTTTAGCCATTAGATAGCCTAACGTATCCAGAGTTGCTAATGCTATCGCTTACCTCTCTTTTCAGAAGAAGTCAGTCATCAAAACATACTATATATATTTTGTTGACTCGGTCTAGTATCCGGAATGATTTGCGCGTTCTAAAATGCTCGTGCAGAAGAAGAAAATATGACCGCAATCATTTTCATGTGGCGCAAAGTAGACTAGACCGCTTCCTCAACTGAGCAGACTGTGTACAAATGGTGCTGTCAGTATGTAGCGCCTGATGCCCATTACCCTTGTGCGAGAAAGCATGGTGAAGCCTACTTTGGGTGACTGGCAGTTCTTTAACCCGAGGCTATAGTCAAGTCAAGGGTATTGCATCTAGGGGTGAAAAATGTATTCTACTATAAATCTCATTTCAACTTTATAATTAAACATAATACGTTTCATCTTTCTTATTAAAACTGTGAGTCTTGTAAACGAGTTAATGCCAACAAATCCAATAGGCCTACATGCAGTGGCGATTTTACTATGTAAATCTTGGTGGGGGAAACAAACAACATGTTTTTTAGATGCATGGCAGCAAAGCCACAACAAACGGTGCCAACAAACTGTTAGGGCCTACATAAAGCTGTCCCAACACCTTACCACTGCTGCACCTGGCTATCAGCAGAGCCTTGCCTGGCAGTGAAACAATTAATTCAGTCTCATATCTCTGCCTTTGAAAAAAACATAGCTAATATGGCTGACTTGCTTAAACAAATGTGGTTTCTACTGACAATTGAGGTTAACACACTATGCCATAAGGGTAGACAAGTGGATTCGAGGCAATCCGTAATTTTGATTAAGACAGTAATGAGCGAGCTAGGATGGACGCAGCCAATATACAGTTGAAGTCAGAAGTTTACATACACCTTAGACAAATACATTTAAACTCAGTTTTTTTCACAATTCCTGACATTTAATCCTAGTAAAGATTCCCTGTCTTAGGTCAGTTAGGATCACCAATTCATTTTAAGAATGTGAAATGTCAGAATAATAGTAGAGATAATGATTTATTTCAGCTTTTATTTCTTTCATCACATTCCCAGTGGGTCAGACGTTTACATACACTCAATTAGTATTTAGTAGCATGTACTTTAAATTGTTTAACTTCAGTCAAACGTTTCGGGTAGCCTTCCACAAGCTTCCCACAATAAGTTGCGTACATTTTGGCCCATTCCTCCAGACAGAGCTGGTGTAATGGAGTCAGGTTTGTAGGCCTCCTTGCTCGCATACGCTTTTTCAGTTCTGCCCACAAATGTTCTATAGGCTTGAGGTCAGGGCTTTGTGATGGCCACTCCAATACCTTGATTTCGTTGTCCTTAAGCCATTTTGCCACAACTTTGGAAGTATGCTTGGGGTCATTGTCCATTTGGAAGACCCATTTGCGACCAAGCTTTAACTTCCTGACTGATGTCTTGAGATGTTGCTTCAATATATCCACATCATTTTCCATCCTCGTGATGCCATCTATTTTGTGAAGTGCACCAGTCCCTCCTGCAGCAAAGCACCCCCACAACATGATGCTGCCACCCCCGTGCTTCACGGTTGGGATGGTGTTCTTTGGCTTGGAAGCCAATGGCTAAACAGTTCTATTTTTGTTTCATCAGACAAGAGGACATTTCTCCAAAAAGTACGATCTTTGTCCCCATGTGCAGTTGCAAACCATAGACTGGCTTTTTTATGGCGGTTTTGGAGCAGTGGCTTCTTCCTTGTTGAGCGGCCTTTCAGGTTGTCGATACAGGACCCGTTTTCCTGTGGATATACAGTGGGGCAAAAAAATATTTAATCAGCCACCAATTGTGCAAGTTCTGAAGCCATGGCATCCTTTTCTGGAATTTTCCAAGCTGTTTAAAGGCACAGTCAACTTAGTGTAAACTTCTGACCCACTGGAATTGTGATACAGTGAATTAAGTGAACAATTGTAAACAATAGTTGGAAAAATTACTTGTGTCATGCACAAAGTAAATGTCCTAACCGACTTGCCAAAACTATAGCTTGTTAACAAGAAATTTGGGAATGGTTGAAAAACGTGATTTAATGACCCGACTTCAACTGTAACTACTTGTTCAGCACTATTGCAATGTACAGCGACAGAATTCAGAACATGGGCTATTCTTACAGTATTCTCCCTGTACACCAAGTCAGAACTGTGGGATAAATAAAGGGGGATATAAGCAGACAATAAAAGCTCTTACAATATTTGATGATTACATTTCTCTAAAACAGGCTATAGGCTACATGTGCACCACCAAGCCAGAACATTATTACGGTGAGGCACATGGGCTGCTAACAGCTTACTACACAACATACACTTAGTATTACTTTCTTAGCTACTGTACACTTTTCTCCCTTGCATATTACATAATTAATGCAGCAGCAAACAATACATTTTTTGACTCAGCTTGTTGTGCTGTGCTCACTTGACCAGGAAGGTGGCGCAGTGTTCCTTCGTAGGCAAATTGTCATCAAAATTTGTCATCAAAGTCTGTCATTCTCTGGGTGTATGGTACTTTCAAGACAACTGGGAACTCGTAAAAAACAAGGTTGAATCATGATGACGTCAGTGATCTTCAAGTTTGGGGTCTAGGCTGTATTTCAAACACAGAAAATACACACCCTCCTCCACTTACCCTCGCCTTATGCCCTTGGGGGAATCCCCGCGGCAATCTTTGTCATCGTTCCAAAATGATTAGCAAAGCATGGGAAGTTAGCATCGTAAGTGCCTCAGCCCTCGTTTTTGATTGTGTTTGCGAGTGTACAATTATGTTCACTCGGGGGCCTGAAACGCCCATAATTCAATTTGCGATGATTAATGAGAATATGAGAATATTAATATGGAGAAGTCAACAAACAAGTGTAAGTAAAAACAATTGTAAATACGTTATATATTGTGTTACTAATGCACATGAAGGCTCAAACAAAGTATCATAAAAGTAATTATGTTTTTGTTTGGTTAACTTTTGGAAACATTAGCTTGCGCATACAACTTTCCCTGACATCACATTTATACATTGTAATTTTCAATGTTCCTGATATAGTCGGATGGCTGACATTCGATGTTTGGGGATGCATTCATTGTCTTCTAGCCAAGATATGAAATGCAATCATAATTGACTGTAGCTCATATAATGCACACGCAACAGCTACCAGTGGTTCCATGATGACTGAAAAGGGGCAAGAGCGGTTAATTTAAATGTAATTATTTCTTCCCTCGCCCTGCAAGTGTCAACTCGTCAGCCGTCATGATACATCATCAGAAGTGTCCACTTAATTTGAGGGCTGAGGGGAGAGTGTCCACTTAATTTGAGGGCTGAGGGGAGAGGGTGCGTCTTTTAAGTGTTTGGAATGCAGCCCTAGAAAGAGGCCTGAGTTCCCGACTTGCAATTCTGAGTTGGATGACCATTCAAAACGTGTTTTTTAGCCCGGCAGAAGTCATGCTGGATTGACAGCATGGCCAATGTTGAATGTTTATCCTTTTAAACTTGTAAAAGAGACCATTAAACCAAGACTTGGACCACACATCCACTCCACTGAATAGCGTGCTAGTGATTATTTTGCAATGCTTGCAGTTAGCCACTTATTCCGTCCAATTCACTTATTGTTGAATTTGCGATTTCCAACTTGTTGGGTAATGTTTATGGCCGATGAGCACCGATACATTTTAATCTATAATTTCTCTTAATTATTTACCTTCATATGACAAGGATTGAAAAGGATTTGCCAGTAGATTGTTGACTTGATTCATGATGATGACTGCTAGCTAAGATTTTTAGTCCAATCAGTCCAATCAAAGCTACTGTAGATATAACGTGATTTGATGTCATTTTATCTGTGGCCAATGACCTTGAGCCTTCTTGGATGGGCACTTCTAATGTAACTCTATGGCAGCACTCAAGTGGCTTGAATACACCTCTGAATCAGAGGTGCGGGGGGCTGCCTTAATCAACATCTTCAGCGCCCGGGAACAGTGGGTTAACTGCCTTGCTCAAGGGCAGAACGACAGAGTTTTACCTTGTCAGTTTGGGGATTCGATCCAGCAACCTTTCCGTTCTAACCATTAGGGTTCCTGCCGCACATGCTCAGTCCGCAATCAAATGACAGCTCCACCAGCTGACCCTCTTCATTGCTTGGTAATGTGACGCTTCCCATCTTCATTCAAAAGGTTGTGTGAATCTGGGCCCAGGTACATATCCATTGTGTTAAAGACAGCCTCTGCAGTGGTGGTGGGAAAATAAGCACTACAAAAGGAACTGGGCCCAGATTCACAACCTTCTTAAGAAGAAATGTCTTAACTGCCATTTTTCCTTAACTATTTAAAGTTAAGCAAAGTTGCTATTCCTCAAAAACGTTCTTGGAAATGTCCTTGCGCCATTTCTTATGTTTCTCCTTAAGCAAAAAGTTACTAAGAAATTCAATTCTTGAAAATAAAGTTATTGGAAATGTTCTTAATTCCAAGATAGCTAAACCCTTGTCTTAAACTCTCGAGTGGCGCAGTGGTCTAAGGCACTGTATCAGTATTGATTATTTTTAAACCCAATAACATGTTTTAGAACCTTCATCTCAGTAAGAAATATGCAAAAAATATTGCCATTGCTAGCTAGATGGCTAAAACGGTTGCCTTTTATTTCAACAATTTCCAAAAGATAACGAAACAAACGTATTTACTTTTTACGAGACGTGTTTGTTCCGTCATATGCATTAGTAGCACAATTTCTACCTTATTTGCATTCGTTTTTACTTACACCTGTATCTTGACTTCTACATTGATGTTGATTTTAAGTTTTGGCGGACGTTTCTTACGGATGTACACTTGTCGCGAGTTGAGTTATGTGGAGTTTTAGGCCCCAGAGTGAACATAATTGTAAAACTCGCAAACTCGACTAAAAATGGAGGCTGAGGGGCTTACGTTGCGAACTTTCCTTGCTTGGCTAATAATTTGTACCGCCCACCAAGATGGTGACGGGGATTTCCCCAAGGGCATAAGGCGAGGGTAAATGGACGAGGGTGTGTCTTTTATGAGTTTGAATCGCAACACAGACGTGTCTGACATAGACCATTTAGAATTGCATGATTACGGATTCAACAAGCTGCAGTGCATAATGGCCATTTGCACTGATGCGTTCTTATGTCTGGCATGTTATTTTCTCAGACATGTCTAATATTCTCCTAATGTTGTCATTGGATAGGGGTATGGTGTTACGTTTGTTTGCGTACGACTCCCAAGTTTTCAGTGCACATATCAATCGCACCAGGGAGTATGAGATCCTCTGCGCTGGTGTGGGCATTTTTGCACTTACTACAATGCGCTGGTTCACAAGGTATGATGCGCGAACTAAGTGCCTTTTCTTGTACCGTGCATACGTTCTTCAAATAATCTTGTGAGGCCTCCAGATATTGACATTTTCTTTTTTTTAAAGTCAGCTGTATTATATTTGTGGGTTGGATGCTTGGTGTCCATATGCCTATTCATTTTGGAGGGTTTCAATGCTCTCATTAGTTAACAGCTCGTTGCATAGGATGCACTGTGGTCTACGCTCACACTGCCTGTCTTCTATATATGTAAAACCTATTTGGTAAAGTCGGGTCGTATTTTCTTTTCTTGACAGGGACCGGGTTGTCTGCCTTGTTGTTGACATTGGAAGCCGCAGTGGATGAAGAGGCAGCTGCACGTTTTATAAACGTGTCCATGATTTTTCTCTGACAGATACAGTATCCTACATGAGTTAAATGACAGCTAACTATCCACATGTGCAATGCATGCAGAACAAATCTACATAGTTAGCGTAGTTAGCTGTCAATCAAGCTAGCCATAAGAAGATCTGTATTAGGGTACTAGGGGGTAACTGGCCCCTAAAAACAATGTCTAAATGCTGACACAAAACAATTGGTGTGTGGATGAAGGTCATGTTAACTATGAAGGGAAATAAATCGTTAGAGTTTACACTTTTTAAGTTATTTCATGAAATGTTGTTTTTACAAAAGTGCAGTGAATCCATTTAATCAGTTTTATTTAGAAATGCCTTAAGTAATAATTGAAAGCTAAGTCTTGTTCTCTTATTTGTATTATTTAAATAAAATATGGGGGGGAAATGGTGTTGCACATGTCTATTAATGTCTGCACTATGAGGAGATTTTATGTAAAGTCCCTCTTTTTAACGCCCTTGCACATTCATTTTCATTGTTGTTCCTTTTCTATACAATCCATTATGTACAATTGCACTAAATATTATTTGAATAATGCAAGTTTTCAAATCCCAGCAGTCTTTTAAAAAATTACATTAAGGAGCAAAAGGTTTTCAATAGTTATGTTTAATTAATTTAAAAAATATTATTTCGAATATAACATTGGAATATAACATGTAATAACAATAACTTAACTAATTAACATTGATGTGGCAACTATTATGCTCTGCTATTGCATGATTCTAATTTGTCACAAATAAAACTATCCCCAGTGTAATTGGAGCACAACTCATGAGCTACCTCCTGCACTACTCACACGTAATCGAGGCCACAGCTGTGACTGAAAACAGTTGGAATTGGAAAGCTCTCTCTTAAAAACATAGATAGCCATATGACATACAATTCTGTGTAAAATAGCTAAAAGCTATAAAGTTACATTAACTGTAAATGTATCAGTCACTAGTGGAAACATTTCCAACAGAAATTAAGTTATCTTTTTTTTTTACCCCCTTTTCTCCCCAATTTCATGGTATCCAATTGTTAGTAGTTACTATCTAGTCTCATCGCTACAACTCCCGTACGGGCTCAGGAGTGTTTCCTCCGAAACACAACCCAACCAAGCCACACTGTTTCTTAACACAGCGCTCATCCAACCCGGAAGTCAGCCGCACCAATGTGTCGGAGGAAACACTGTGCACCTGGCGACCTGGTTAGCGCGCACTGCACCCGGCCCGCCACAGGAGTCGCTAGTGCGCGATGAGACAAGGATATCCCAACCGGCCAAACCCTCCCTAACCTGGACGACGCTTGGCCAATTGTACGTCGCCCCATGGACCTCCCGGTCGCGGCCAGCTGCGACAGAGCCTGGGCTCGAACCCAAAGTTTCTGGTGGCACAGCTAGCACTGTGATGCAGTGCCCTAGACCACTGCGCCAGCAGCTTATGGGCGGCGAGTTGCCCACAACACACTCATCAAACATATTACTACTTTATTTAAAAAATCTACATTTTTATCTCTAAAGAAGTGGATTTCTCTTAAGGCTTTCCTACTTGTATATTTTAAAAAACATATATAGATCTAACTTCATTGGAATATATCTACAACGTTTTAAAAATGTACCACAAAATTGTTTTGTTGAAATATCTCAAAGTTCTGATGACACATAGGACATGTTTTGTTCAGCAAGAACAGTGACAGCCAGGAAAAGTGTTGGGGAAATAATTTGGTGACATCTTGTGGTCTTTATGTGAATTACAGGGGGGCAGTTACCCCAGAGGGCTAGTTACTCCTTAATACCCTATCTGATTGGATGTGTCACATTTAAAACAAAACGGCAGAATACTTTTTTTTATGTGTGTGTGTGTGTGTGTGTGTGTGTAGCTAGCCATTTAACCACCGTGGACGTGCTGCATTAGTAAAGTCAGAAACAATAAGCGGTGTAGCGGTTGTCTTTCAACAACAACAAAAAAATATATATATATGCTTCCACAAGTCCTGTGAAAATCCTCCCACGCCCCCCCCCCCCCCCCCCCACGCACAGAGCGTGTACTGGGCACAACATATGCAACCAGTACGCACAACATATGCAACCGTTGATGTTCCGGAGAGAAAAAAAGGTGGGGGATAAGAAGCTACCAGCTCAAGGTGAAGATGCATCAAAAATGGATTAATAATCTTAGGGATAAAGGTGGAGTTAGGCCGCAATGATACACTACCGTCACTGGGTTCAAGTTGTGCACATGACGTGTGCACTGAGTGTGCATGAATGTCACTTACACGCTTGACAGAGGGGCCAGTGCTAGTAATACCGCTGTCTCTAAAGCATCTTCAGATCCACCTGATCCAGGGGCTCGAAAGGCTGTTGGCATAGAGCATCCAAAACAACTGTCCCCTGACAGGGCAAGCTGTTTGGAGACCGGACGCAAACAACGTGCACCATTCATAAAACAAGCAACAAGGGGTTGTTCCACCACTTCCGTGCTCCCAAAACCAACATGACAAGCCAATATTGCTACCGAATATACGTAATAGTAGAAAAAGCCTTTCCTTTGTCTAATTATTGCTGTAGAAGCGACAGGATTACCGGGACAGAGCACTGGAATGTCACCGTCTGTGATTTAGTGCACCATTCCTCAAACATGTGCCATTTACAACTATAAAGGGACCTGGTGGATGAGGCTCTAGCACTCTGAATAGTCTAAATAACATTTTGCGGAAACCCGTCAGTGTTCAAATTGAACCGTTCACGTGCCAGGCCCAGAGTGCCTGGAAAATCTCTCCGCGCGCCTGGCACAGAGGGAGGGGCCACAGTTGACCACACAGTAGTGTGATCTCCGCTAGCCAGTGATTCTCTGGACAATGTGGTGCTATTAAAATGAGAGACCCTTCGTCCGTACCCTGGCTAGGGTGGGGGAAATCAGGGCCAGGGGTTGGGAATGCATACCGGAGGACGTGTAGCCACTCCCATTGGTACATCCCAATCCCTCAGGGAAAAGAACTGTGGACACTTTATTCTCCATTGATGCATAACGATCCACTGATGGAATGCTGAAGTGCATACAAACAAACCTAGGAAAGAGACTGTCTGCGTGGGAATCAGAATGCTCTTAAATGTGTTTATTCTGATACCTAGAAATGTCAGGTGTTCCAAGAGCAGCTGACAGTGTTCTAAGACATCTTGCCTCGATTGAGCACACAGCAGCCAGTCGTCTATGTATGTCGTCAGCTGAATGTCCCTCTCCCTGAGTGGGGCTATGGCTGCCTCAGTACACTTCGTAAAAACCTGTCGAGGGGAGGGTGTACGACAGTCCCTGACGCACTGTGGTATGCCAAAAGCATGAAGGCGGTGCTGAGAGCCCTCACCGCTGTGGCGACTGACTTGTAGACCTTCTCTGTCGCGGAGGACTGGAAGCGCACTTACTTGGTTGGTAAGGTGGGTCCAGTCGAGGTCATAGAGGACTTCTGGCTGGGATGTAGACGCAGATGTCAACGCAGTCAAATACCGAACCACCTTGGACAGGGTTCTTGAATGGAGAAGCACGGGTAACCTCCAGGTATTCTGGAAAGGCTGGTAGTAATTGCTTGGCCGTCCGTTTGGCTTTGGGTATCCTTTTACCCTCGTAGCGGGATGTGGTGGTCTCTGAAACTGCATTGGGCCAGTGAATCACCAGTTTATTCGCAGCTTGTTTGCACATGTCCCTCAGGTCCACACCGAGAGCTGGTGGGGGGGCTCCCACCATCAGGCCTGGCTTTCATTTCACTCAGATGATTTTGAAAGGAGGCTGTTGGAAAACTCCATGGAGTCGTTGTTGTCTTCAATCAGGAAGCCCGGCAGGGGGGTTGTGAGGTCGTTGCTGGAGTCCTCCAACAACAGGGCAATGGCATCGCGGTGTTCGCCCCAGCCTAGTGCTAGCCGTCGCTCCAGGATTCCCTGTGGGGATATTCATGGCCTCTGATGAGTAATTGGGGATGCCAGCCCCCATGTTAGAGTCCTGTTGCCTCAGGCGAGCTTGTAGTGTGAGCCTGCGACTGAAGCTCTTTACGGAAGCTCTTCACAGTGTGGACAGGTGCTGGGGGAAGCTGACGCTTCCTGGGCATGTTGCAGCCCAAGGCAAGCCGATCACACCAAGTGGGTGTCCTTGGCCGATATCTTGTTTCCACAGGAGCATATGATATGATATGATATGTTTTAAGCTGTCAGAAAATAACTAGCTTGGGAGTCTAGTCAGATAACTAGCAATTAGTGGGTTATCTCCGACGGTGGCACCTGGTGTGATGGCCAGATATCGTTTCCGAAAATACAGATTAGAAAAGATAGCTTATGTAGCTAGTAAAAACCTTTCCTTTCAAAGAAAAAACACAAACACTAGCTAGTGTGGTGACTGGCTTGCTAACGAATAGTTTAGATACAGCTAACTTGGTCGTGAACGAGTTAGCCGTGTTACAGCTGTATCCGTACCACGATTTTGTGTGACTCAAAATGGGTTGAAATTTTACCAAGCTACAGCAAACAAATAGGACATATGCATTTCAGGTACTATAACATCCCATGTTTATCTTCCAGGACACATTAGCGAGCAACAGCAAGCTAGATACAGTTGAAGTCAGAAGTTTACATACACCTTAGCCAAATACATTTAAACTCAGTTTTTCACAATTCCTGACATTTAATCCTAGTAAAAAATCCCTGTCTTAAATCAGTTAGGATCACCACCTTATTTTAAGAATGTGAAATGTCAGAATAATAGTAGACAGAATGATTAATTTCAGCTTTTATTTCTTTCACATTCCCAGTGGGTCAGAAGTTTACATACCCTTAATTAGTATTTGGTAGCATAGCCTTTAAATTGTTTTACTTGGGTCAAACGTTTTGGGTAGCCTTCCACAAGCTTCCCACAATAACTTGGGTGAATTTTGCCCCATTCCTCCTGACAGCGCTGGTGTAACTGAGTCAGGTTTGTAGGCCTCCTTGCTAGCACACGCTTTTTCAGTTCTGCCCAGAAGTTTTCTATAGGATTGATGTCAGTGCTTTGTGATGGCCACTCCAATACCTTGACTTTGTTGTCCTTAAGCCATTTTGCCACAACTTTGGAAGTGTGCTTGGGGTCATTGTCTATCTGGAAGACCCATTTGCAACCAAGCTTTACCATCCTGACTGATGTCTTGAGATGTTGCTTCAATATATCCACATCATTTTACTTCCTCATGGTTCTGTCTAGTTTGTGAAGTGCACCAGTTTCTCCTGCAGCAAAGCACCGAGACAACGTGATGCTGCCACCCTCATGCTTCACGGTTGGGATGGTGTTCTTTGGCTTGCAAGCCTCCCCCTTTTTCCTCCAAACATAACGATGGTCATTATGGCCAAACAGTTCTATTTTTGTTTCATCAGACCAGAGGACATTTCTCCAAAAAGTACGATCTTTGTCCCCATGTGCAGTTGCAAACCGTAGACTGGCTTTTATATGGCGGTTTTGGAGCAGTGGCTTCTACCTTGTTGAGCGGCCTTTCAGGTTATGTCGATATAGGACCCGTTCTACTGTGGATATAGATACTTGTGTACCTGTTTCCTCCAGCATCTTCACAAGGTGCTTTGCTGTTGTTCTGGGATTGATTTTACTTTCGAACCAAAGTACGTTCATCTCAAGGAGACAGAACGCTTCGCCTCCCTGAGCGGCATGACGGCTGCGTGGTCCCATGGTGTTTATACTTGCGTACTATTGTTTGTACAGATGTACGTGGTACCTTCAGGCGTTTGGAAATTGCTCCCAAGGATGAACCAGACTTGTGGAGGTCTACAATTTATTTTCTGAGGTCTGAGGAGGAGAGACTGAATGAGGAGAAAAAGAAAGACAAGGAACCATACATGGACGCAGTGCTGGAGCTGAAAAAAATGAAAAAAGGACTGGAGAATGTAAGACAAAACCTTGGGGGGGGGGGCGTGATTGTGTGAAGAGGGCCTGAGATGTTCAAAGACATTGCAGAAAGAGAGAGCAGATGAAGATTAGCGATTAGCTATTAGTTAGAAGCGAGTTGCAGGATGAGAGGAGAGAATTGATCTACAGACTAATCATGAAAAATAACCCGACTGGACAGGTACAGGCACTCCACATAACAGGTAGTTCACTCAAATGACCTTCTATATATGTACTGTGTTTCCTTAACTTAATAGTATTCTATGAGAGACTTAGATCCATATACCCAACACTGCACATAGCCAGAGCCATATGAACAGAATAATGATACTATACAGCAGAGGCGGCTCCTCAGAAGAGGAAGGGTAGGACCATCCTCCTCAGTGAATTTCATAAAATAAAAATTGTGAAACATTTAAAAAGTTATTATTTTTAGATAAAACTACAATAAATATATTCACATTTCACCAAATAATTGATTAAAACACATTGTTTTGCAATGAAGATCTACAGTAGCCTCAGCAGCACTCTGTAGGGTAGCACCATGGTGTAGCTGGAGGACAGCTAGTTTCCATCCTCCTCTTGGTGAATTGACTTCAATACAAAAGCGAGGAAGCATGTGGTTGACACCCCCTTCCATAGACTTACACAGTAGTTACATGTATGACCACTTATGTTGCAAATACTACGTCCAAAATAACACTTTTTTTACTGCAGTAATTTTGCAGTGTAACTGCAGTTACAGTGCAGTATAAATGCAGTTCACCAGTTCACCTGCAGTTATTCTGCAATCACTGCACCCAAAATATCATAGTCAACTGCGAGATACTGCACTTTTACTGCAGCTTCAAAACTTTTTGTAAGGGCATGATTGTAGTGGTTTACTAACACGTTTGTTCTAGTAGCTATGTTGACTTGTAGTTAGCTTATATGGCTACAACGATGCAGGCTGTGTGTAACAGTTAGCGGTCATGATATGATGGTTTGGCTTGGAATGTTTTTTTTCGGGCTTGTGTGTTTTGCACTGAAGTACACAAACAAAGGGAAAAGGTGAGAGGAGAGCACCTAGATGCGAAAAGGAATTACCGAAAAATCAACGGGGCTCATGCTGTTTGTATGTGGCTGCTATGAAAGCGTTTTAATAAGCCACAATAGATGATGGCAAAATACCTACATGCACTTTCAAACTGCAAAAGCTGCAGGAGCAGCACGCGGAGGGGTGGGTGTGTACGTGCCTCTGTGTGTGTGTCCTCAACTTGCAGCTGGTAGCAAGTTGCGCATTCGTTTCATGTGTTTTCCCTACCCTTTCCCCACTTGTTAGATATTATGCATATTGATAGCTTGATAGCAAACGTCCTCGCCATGTGATTTATCATAATAGCAGGCAGCAGCGACCTAAATGATCAGACCGAAAACATGCGAAGAAACTTGATCGGGTGAAATTATGAAGCGAGTAGACGGAGAAATACAGCTTCATTCTACCCAACAAGAGCAGCAGGATCAACATACAGCCCGCACTTCTCTTTACAGACTAGACAGTTGAGTTATTTAGACCGCACAACAACGACTCAAAGACGGGAGGAGTACAGTATGGTATAGAAACTCTGTGACTGACTGGCATGACAAAGTTGCTTCCTGGCACCCGAAAATACGTTTTCATCCGATCAACAAAATACTCGGTTCATCATTGTATCCAGAAAACTGCCCATATCCGTTACGATACTCGTTTTGTCCGACTACTCAGCACACCCGTATATGAAAGTGAACTGTGCTTGCGTGTGATCAGGGGTGTATTCATTCCGCAAATTCTGTTGAAAAACATTTATTAGAAGGAGGCAAAAATAATGGGGATAAACATATTTAACTAGGCTAGTCAGTTAAGAACAAATTCTTATTTACAATGGCGGGTTACGGCCAAACCCTAACCTGGAAGACGCTGGGCCAATTGTGCACTGCCCTATGGGACTCCCAATCACTGACAGTTGTGATACAGTCTGGAATCGAACCAGGGTAGTAACACTTCTAGCACAGAGATGCAGTGCTTTAGACCTCTGAGCCACTCAGGAGCCCAAAAACATACCTGAATTTGTCAAAGAGAAACTTTTGTTTGCAACTGTTGGACTAATGATTACACCCTAGATCAGCTAGATGTTGGCAATATTGTGAAGTGTGTCAATGTCTGTCAACTTGATTATTCAAATTTCTCTCCACCTTAGCACCTGCGTTGTAAACTTTCATTCATAGGCTAAGTTGAGGCAACCTCATGGTCAGTAAAGGGAAAAGTCGAACATCATGTAGTAGCCTAAACCTGTCAATGTTAATTTGAGCTGGATGAATGGGATATGAATGACAGTCATCCAATATGCTGTAATCGAAATAAGGCCATGCTCCTAAAAAAAAATATTGTCCTCCCTCATTTTACACGGAATTGACCGCCACTGCGCAGATACCTCTATGGCCATAGCCACTATTTACTAACAATCGCTTGTATACATAACCAGAGCCACTATTCAGGTTACATTAAATGGACCACAGGTAGCATGACCTTGTTTGGATGGATTAACTACCTTAATTAATGTGATGCTATTCTATAGCAGGGTTCACAATATAGTGTGATTGTGATTTTTCTTTACTTCAACTAAACTTTTTATTTGCGCTTTCCCTTTAAGACTGGCACCTGTTCCAATGAAGCTGATGCTGCTGATTCAGGTTTACTTTGGGTGAGGCTTGAGATTATCAGTTCAAACTCCTACTCAAGTGTATGCTTAAGCAATAAGGCCAGAGGGTGTGTGGTATTTGGCCAATATACCACGGCTAAAGGTTGTTCTTAGTCAAGAAACAACGCGGAGTGCCTGGATACAGCCCTTAGCCATGGTATATTGGCAATATACCTCAAACCACCAAGGCGCCTTATTGCTATTATAAACTGGTTACCAACGTAATTAGAGCAGTAAAAATACATGTTTTGTCATACCCGTGGTATATGGTCTGATATACCACAGCTGTCAGCCAATCAGCATTCGGGGATCGAACCACCCAGTTTATAAAATAGACCAACACACTATCTAATATTCAATTATTATCCAATCTACTATATTGTCATATGTGTATGAATAGCATAAGTTCATATGGAGATATTGTAAATTGTATTCAATTGTAATTTAATCAACAGGTTAAATTTCCTAATTTAAAATATATTATTGAGCATATCTCGATTGGTTTGTAAGCATGTCCTTATAGACTGTACATTCCCTTAATTTTTATGGCCCTCAATCAAAATAATTACTTAATGGTTACCCCTGGTGGATGAACAGGGAAACTAAAGATCCTCTACAGCAAGGCTGCCCAACCCTCTTCCTGGAGATCTACTGTCCTGTAGGTTTTCGATCCAACCCTAATTTAGCATATCTGATTCATCTAGTTAAGATCTTGTTGAGCAGCTAATTCGTAGAATCAAGTGTGTTAAATTAGGGATGTACTGAAAACCCACAGGACGGTAGATCTCCAGGAAGAGGGTTGGACAGCCCTGCTCTACAGGCACTGCAGGCATTTCACAATTGAGTATTTGGCATTACAATGCGTGACAATGAGTTGGCATGATAGCACTTGTAAACAGATTGGCACCCATGCCACATGCCAGTTCAAAACATGTGTTACACATACATTACACAATAACTTATATCCTTCCTGTTTGGCCCTGTCCGGGGGTGTCCTCGGATGGGGCCACAGTGTCTCCTGACCCCTCCTGTCTCAGCCTCCAGTATTTATGCTGCAGTAGTTTATGTGTCGGGGGGCTGGGGTCAGTTTGTTATATCTGGAGTACTTCTCCTGTCCTATTCGGTGTCCTGTGTGAATCTCTAAGTGTGCGTTCTCTAATTCTCTCCTTCTCTCTTTCTTTCTCTCTCTCGGAGGACCTGAGCCCTAGGACCATGCCCCAGGACTACCTGACATGATGACTCCTTGCTGTCCCCAGTCCACCTGGCCATGCTGCTGTTCCAGTTTCAACTGACCTGAGCCCTAGGACCATGCCCCAGGACTACCTGACATGATGACTCCTTGCTGTCCCCAGTCTACCTGGCCATGCTGCTGCTCCAGTTTCAACTTCCACCTGACTGTGCTGCTGCTCTAGTTTCAACTGTTCTGCCTTATTATTATTCGACCATGCTGGTCATTTATGAACATTGAACATCTTGACCATGTTCTGTTATAATCTCCACCCGGCACAGCCAGAAGAGGACTGGCCACCCCACATAGCCTGGTTCCTCTCTAGGTTTCTTCCTAGGTATTGGCCTTTCTAGGGAGTTTTTCCTAGCCACCGTGCTTCTCCACCTGCATTGCTTGCTGTTTGGGGTTTTAGGCTGGGTTTCTGTACAGCACTTTGAGATATCAGCTGATGTACGAAGGGCTATATAAATAAATTTGATTTGATTTGATTTGAACTTGGGGAAGAGGGAAGAGGAAATACATTTCTTTCCTTGTCAGAAACTCCCCAGATAAGGAGTGGCTACCGGTTCAATATAAAACGTAGCTCCGCAGCTCTGCTGTTGCTGGTTCCTGGGATCCTGACTGAAAGTAATGTAGAATATATTTATTTACTTTACCTCTTTGTAATGTCATCTCTATCACCTACACACTACAGTATAGTTGACATTGTAAATTACAATTTAAACAGTCTTCCATTGAGTTGGTGGTAGTCAACAGCATCTCAAAAACCCACCCAATAAGACCTACAGTACTGATGTCGCATTCAGAGGGGTCCTTATCGGTGCCATGAGAAGACTGCAGGATTCAAGTTAGTAGATTATTAAGTTAAATTTGCTCATTGTTAGATGCTGTTTCGTTACATTCTCGGCAGTTGGTGTGTCAGTGAATTTATGTTATGTAGTCAGGTGTCATTGGTGAGCCCTGTTTTCTTTGCAGTTTCAACTATACAGATGACCCCAACTATGGTCCCTTCCTGGTGAGTGTGAATGGTGTAGCTGGGAACAATACTGAACTCACTTTCTGGGAGCTCCTTGTTCAGACTGGGGGGAATGGGACCATAATCAGACCTGATGTGGGTGAGTATTGATGGAATGTCTTTTGGTCGGTCAATACGATCTGTCGGACCGTCTCTCTGTCTTCATCTTTCTCTTTCTCTGCAAAGCTAGAGAAATACAGTAAGGGAAAAAAGCACGCAGGAGTTATTTTATATTATTTACATTCATAAAATATAACAATTGTCACCAAAAGGTTGCACATACTGTATAATTACTCACACATTGTCCTATTTTGATATTATGTCTGCAGGTATTGGCTGTTACATCCCAAAACCAAATGATCATCCTGAATTTGACAATGTTCACCCCAAACACCACGAGTGGCAGTGGTACGAATCCTGGTGTGTTGTTGTTTTTGTTTTCTAATCTAAGCTTAACCCTTTCATCAGTGACTACCATACATAACCATAAAACCCTAACTGACCCCATACCTTAGTCACTACCATACCACACCTTAAGTCACTAACTAACCCCATACCTTAGTCACTACCATACCACACCTTAAGTCACTAACTAACCCCATACCTTAGTCACTACCATACCACACCTTAAGTCACTAACTAACCCCATACCTTAGTCACTACCATACCACACCTTAAGTCACTAACTAAGCCCATACCTTATTCACTACCATACCACACCTTAAGTCACTAACTAACCCCATACCTTAGTCACTACCATACCACACCTTAAGTCACTAACTAAGCCCATACCTTAGTCACTACCATACCACACCTTAAGTCACTAACTAAGCCCATACCTTATTCACTACCATACCACACCTTAAGTCACTAACTAAGCCCATACCTTAGTCACTACCATACCACACCTTAAGTCACTAACTAACCCCATACCTTATTCACTACCATACCACACCTTAAGTCACTAACTAACCCCATACCTTATTCACTACCATACCACACCTTAAGTCACTAACTAACCCCATACCTTGTCACTACCATACCACACCGTAAGTCACTAACTAACCCCATACCTTATTCACTACCATACCATACCTTAAGTCACTAACTAACCCCATACCTTATTCACTACCATACCACACCTTAAGTCACTAACTAACCCCATACCTTGTCACTACCATACCACACATTAAGTCACTAACTAAGCCCATACCTTAGTCACTACCATACCACACCTTAAGCCACTAACTAACCCCATACCTTATTCACTACCATACCACACCTTAAGTCACTAACTAACCCCATACTTTGTCACTACCATACCACACCTTAAGTCACTAACTAACCCCATACCTTCGTCACTATCATACCACACCTTATTAAGTCACTAATTAACTCCATACCTAACCATAAGTCACTTACTAACTCATTAGCAGGGAAGTTCACTTGCTTAATACATCTAAATCGGCAGATAAATATGTGGGTTTTTGTTGTTTTCTGTGAGTATGATTTTCAACCAGTGTAAAAGTTATTGTGTGATCATGTTGGAATAGACAGTAGCTCCTGATCAATACTGTTTTGTGATTGGAAAACGTGCCACAGTTGAATTTATGTAATTCAATTATAAAAACATGTTAATTCAATAATTCTCTCATTGTTTGAATTACATTTAATTTCATGAAGCTTTACCCTGACATCATAGCAAATACGCTGCAAAGGCATCTGTTCCTTGTAGTGTTGGAAAAAGTATGGAATTGTCATACTTGAGGTAAAGTCAGTACAGGTGAGTCACAGAGTAAAATACTACTTGAGTAAAAGTCTAAAAGTATTTGGTTTTAAATATACTTAAGTATTAGAAGTGAAAGTAAAAGTATCAACTATTTGAAATTCCTTATATTAAGCAAACCAGACGGCACCATGTTATTGTATTTTTATTTACAGATAGCCAGGGGTACACTGCAAATCTCAGACATCATTTACAAACTAAGCATTTGTGTTTATTGAGTCCGCCAGATCAGAGGCAGTATAGATGACCAGGGATGTTCTCTTGATAAGTGTATGAATTGTACCATTTTCCTGTCCTGCTAAGCATTAAAAATGTAGAAAGTCCTTTTGGGTGTCAGGGAATGTATGGCATAAAAAGTACATTATTTTCTTAAGGAATGTAGTGAAGTAAATGTTGTCAAAAATATGATTAGTACCGTTAAGTACAGATAACCCCAAAAAATTCTTAAGTACTACTTTAAAGTATTTTTCCTTAAGTACTTTACACCACTGGTTCCTTGTTCTTTCTTGGTAAAGACTAAGAAGAATGAAGATGGAAGATGAAGATGAAGAAAATGAAAACACCTCTTTGAAGACTGTTAAACAAATGTTAAATGAAGAACTCGGAATCAAATAAATATTTTTAATTAGACATACAATGAATGAAGGTAGTTAACCCCCTGAACCTGCCCGAAAAGGTATATTTTCAGTTCAAGGTAATTAGGTTGTACTCATAGAACAATTAATATTTGTGGGCATGGACACCAGAAAATATTGTGAGAATGGAGAACATTAATCTGAGATCTATGAGACAATCACTATCAACCTTTCTTGTTTTCAAAAATATTCACAGACATTATACTGCAATAGAAGCTCCATTGTTTTAGACCGGTTCCACTCTTACACAACAGAAGAGTTGGGTTTCATGTAGAACCTTATGTGGAAAGAGTTCTGCATTGAACCCAAAAGGGTTCTACCTGGAACCAAAAGGGTTCTTCAAAGGGTTCTCGTATGGGGATAGCTGACGAACCCTTCTGCATAAAACCCAGAGAATCTCACTGCCAATAGACTGCCGATAGGTACTTATCACAGTGGGACGCCATTCCTTCTCATGCTGGAACAAACATGGTAGCAACAAACCTGCCGTTTCTACTAGTAGAATCGCAATGTTCGTCACTGGCAAACAACTTAACTTTGAGCCAATTAGAAAGCACAGACCCCCACCCCACAGGAGTGAGAAAAAAATAGGGCATTTTCTCCGTACATCCGCTGTTAAATGTCATGAGCTAGTCACAATTTATATGTGACACCTTTCAGGAAACTAGGTGTATGTCGCACGTCCACGGGTTGTGTTAATGGCGCCGGAGGAGATGGCTGCCGTTTTACGGGCTCTGAAGCAATTGTACTATTGAGTGTGTTTTTTCGTGTTTTTTGTAACTTATTTTGTATATAATGTTTCTGCCACCGTCTCTTATGACCAAAAAGAGCTTCTGGATATCAGGACAGTGATTACTCACCTCATACTGGACAAAGATTTTTTCTTTAACGAGTCGGATTTACTTCCGACACCCGACAAGGCCCACATCCCCATCATTCGCATGAGAAATAGATGGAGATATCGGGGAGGTAGGTCGACACTGTAATATCTTATGTTTCACCGAGTCGTGGCTGAACGACGACATGCTTAAAGTAGAGCTGGCGGGATTTACGCTACATCGACAAGATAGAACCGCTGCCTCCGGTAAGACAAGGGGTGGCGGTCTGTGTATATTTGTAAACAACAATTGGTGCAGAAAATCTAATATTAAGGAAGTCTCGAGGTTTTGCTCACCTGAGGTAGAGTTACTCATGATAAGTTGTAGACCAGACTATTTACCAAGAGAGTTTTCATCTATATTTTTTATAGCTGTCTATTAACAACCACAAACCAATGCTGGCACTAAGTCCGCACTCAATGAGCTGTATAAAGCCATAAACAAACAGGAAATTGCTCATTCAGAGGCGACGCTCCTAGTGGCCACGGACTTAAATCCTTTTAACCTCATTTCTACCAGCATGTTAAACGTGCAACCAGAGAGAAAAAAAATTCTAGAACACCTTTACTCCACACACAGAGATGCATACAAAGCTCTCCCTCACCCTCCATTTAGCAAATCTGACCGTAATTATTTTCTCCTGATTCCTGCATACAAGCAGAAACTAAAGTAGGAAGCATCAGTAACTCAATCAATAAAGAAGTGGTCAGATGATGCAGATGCTAAGCTACAGGACTGTTTTGATAGCACAGACTGGAATATGTTCCGGGATTCTTCCCGATGGCATTGAGGACTACACCACATCAGTAAAGTTATTGGAGTGGCCATCACAAAGCCCTGACCTCAATCCCATTGGGGGAAAAAAATTCACCACACTTATTGTGGGATGGTTGTGAAGGCTACCTGAAGCGTTTGACCCAAGTTAAACAATTTAAAGGCAATGCTACCAAATATTAATTGAGTGTATGTAAACTTCTGATCCACTGGGAATGTGATGAAAGAAATAAAAACTGAAATAAATTATTCTCTCTACTATTTTTCTGACATTTCACATTCTTAAACTAAAGTGGTGATCCTAACTGACCTAAGACAGGGTATTTTTACTTGGATGAAATGCCAGGGATTGTGATAAACTGAGTTTAAATGTATTTGGTTAAGGTGTATGTAAACTTCCGACTTCGACTGTGCAGTGTATATTGAAAAGGGCTGTTAGGTTGGAAATGATTCAATTTAACATGCTCAATTTTAGAATGAAAAAATACATTGAGCTACTATAAATGATTTGGAAGCATGCCCTTATTTTATATAAAAATGGTTCTGGCCCCCCATTTAAGTTGCTACATACTGGAAGGGGGACCCCTGGTGGACAAGTTCATTTAAAGAGCCCACTCTATAGATTTATTTAGAATAATATTTGATGTAGGGACATATTTGAGGACACAATGGTAGTCTACATAGGGGATTAGGCACAGGACCAGAAACATTGCATTTGAACTCTGGGGCTATCATTCTGGAGCATAATAATGTCATGAGTCTTAAGCATCATAATGCCCAGTGTTGGGGAGTAGTGAACTTCATGTTGGCTGGAGGAGGGAAATGGAAAGGGGGAGATAGAGAGAGTTAAGGAGATTAAGGAGAGGTTGGATGGAGAGATGGAGGACCTTGTGAAGGATCTCTGTGCACTGCTGGAGAAGATCGAGAAGGAGGGAGAGAAGATATAAATAAAGGAGGGGGTGTTGGAGAAGGGAGTGGAGTTCGCAAAGGATGAAATGAAGAAGAGGAAGGAGGAGGTAAAGAGGAAAGAGAAGGAGGTGGCAAGGCAGAGAGATGAGGTGGAAAAAGGCAAACCGAGGAAGAAGGACAATGAAGTGGAGAGAGTTGGAGTTGGAAAAGGAGAAAGAAAAGTTAGAGTGGAGGAATAAGATTGTGGAAAGGGGGAAAGTGGATGTGGATGAGAGATTGAAAAAGATGACAAGAACAGGAGAGATGATTCAAAATGGATATGAAAGAGAATGCAAGGGAGGAGGTGAAGAAAGTGAGAGAGGAGTTAGTGGGATTGAAGAAGAAGATAAAAAAGGGAAAAGAGGGGCAGGAAAGGGGAGAGAAAGAAGTGGAGAGAAAGAGGGAGTATGAGGAGAGGAAGGTGGAGGTGGAGCGTGTGAAGAAGGATATGGAGGAGAGGCTAAATATGGAAATAGAGGGGGTGAGGATAGAGACGGAGGACAAGAAAGAGAAACAGGTGGGGTAGATGAAGTTAGAAATGGAGGAGAAGCTGAAGATGAAGGTAGAGAGGGTGATGGCAAAGATAGAGGAGAAGAAAGAGAAAGAGGTGGAGTTTGTGAAGGCGGGGACAGAGGAAATGTGGAACACCAAGATGAAGACAGTGAGAGAGTTCATTGAGGTTGTGGGAGAGAAGGTAAACAAGAAAGGAGCTGGGAAGGAAGGACATAGAGGAGAAGAGAGAGAAGCAGGTGAAGCGGAAAAAGGAGTTGGAAGAGAAGTGGAGGATAGAGATGAAGAATCAGAGAGTAGATTAAGAGAATGGAAGAGGAGACAACAGAGAGAAAGGAAATCGAGAGAAAATCGGAAGATATGAAGAGATTGATGGAGGAGTTGGAAGGATTGAAGGAGAAGATGAAGGAGAGTGAGAAAGAGGTAGAGGGTTAAGGACATAGAAAGCAGGGTCAAGAAGGAAATGGAGTTGGTGAGAGAGAAGGTGGAGGGAGAAAATGAGAGAGTGAGAGAGATTATGGAAGGAGAGGATAGACTGAATGAGGAGAAAAAGAAAGACAAGGAACCATACATGGACGCAGTGCTGGAGCTGAAAAAAAGAAAAAAGGACTGGAGAATGTAGGACAAAACCTTGAGGGGGGGGGTTGCGTGATTGTGTGAAGAGGGCCTGAGATGTTCAAAGACATAGCAGAAAGAGAGAGCAGATGAAGATTAGCGATTAGCTATGAGTTAGAAGCCAGTTGCAGGATGAGAGGAGGGAAGCATCAAATAGCCCCCGTGATATGCAACTTTTCAGGGAAGTTAGGAACAAATATACACAGGCAGTTAGAAAAGCTAAGGCAATATTTTTCAAACAGAAATTTGCATCCTGTAGTACTAACTCAAAACAGTTCTGGGACACTGTTTAGTCCATGGAGAATAAGAGCACCTCCTCCCAGCTGCCCACTGCTCTGAGGCTAGGAAACACTGTCACCACTGATAAATCCACTATAATTGAGAATTTCAATAAGCATTTCTCTACGGCTGGCCATGCTTTCCACATGGCTACCCCTACCCCGGTCAACTGCCCGGCACCCTCCACAGCAACACGCCAAAGCCCCCACCATTTATCCTTTACCCAAATCCAGATAGCTAATGTTCTGAAAGAGCTGCAAAATCTGGACCCCTACAAATCAGCCGGGCTAGACAATCTGGACCCTCTCTTTCTAAAATGATCTGCCCGAAATTGTTGCAACCCCTATTACTAGCCTGTTCAACCTCTCTTTCGTATCATCTGAGATTCCCAAAGATTGGGGCGGCAGGGTAGCCTAGTGGTTAGAGCGTTGGACTAGGAACCGGAAGGTTGCAAGTTCAAACCCCCAAGCTGACAAGGTACAAATCTGTCATTCTGCCCCTGAACAGGCAGTTAACCCACTGTTCCTAGGCTGTCATTGAAAATAAGAATTTGTTCTTAACTGACTTGCCTTGTTAAATAAAAAATAAATAAAAAATTGGAAAGCTGCCACGGTCATCCCCCTCTTCAAAGGTGGTGACACTCTAGACCCAAACTGCTACAGACCTATATCTATCCTACCCTGTCTTTCTCAGGTGTTCAAAAGCCAAGTTAACAAACAGATTATTGACCATTTCAAATCCCACCATACCTTCTCCGCTATACAATCTGGTTTCAGAGCTGGTCATGGGTGCATCTCAGCCACCCTCAAGGTTCTAAACGACACCATAACCGCCATTGATAAGAGACATTACTGTGCAGCCGTATTCATCGACCTGGCCATGGCTTTCGACTCTGTCAATCACAACATTCTTATTGGCAGACTCGACAGCCTTGGTTTCTCAAATGATTGCCTCACCTGGTTTACCAACTACTTCTCTGATAGAGTTCAGTGTGTCAAATCTGATAGAGTTCAGTGTGTCAAATCGGAGGGCCTGTTGTCCGGACCTCTAACAGTCTCTATGGGTGTGCCACAGGGTTCAATTCTTGCTGCTGGTGATCCACCTCTACGCAGACGACACGATTCTATATACTTCTGGCCCCTCCTTGGACACTGTGTTAACTAACCTCCAGATGAGCTTCAATGCCATACAACTCTCCTTCCGTGGCCTCCAACTGCTCTTAAACGCAAGTAAAACTAAATGCATGCTATTCAATTGATCACTGCCTGCACCTGCTCGCCCGTCCAGCATCACTACTCTGGACGGCTCTGACGTGGACAACTACAAATACCTGGGTGTCTGGTTAGACTGTAAACTCTCCTTCCAGACTCACATTAAGCATCTCCAATCCAAAATTAAATCTAGAATCGGCTTCCTATATCGCAACAAAGCATCCTTCACTCATGCTGCCAAACATACTCTCGTAAAATTGACCATCCTACCGATCCTCGACTTCGGTGATGTCATCTATAAAATAGCCTCCAACACTCTACTCAACAAACTGGATGCAGTCTATCACAGTGCCATTAGTTTTGTCACCAAAGCTCTATACACTACCCACCATTGCGACTTGTGCGCTCTCGTTGGTTGGCCCCCACTTCATACTCGTCGCCAAACCCACTGGCTACAGGTTATCTACAAGTCTCTGCTAGGTAAAGCCCCGCCTTATCTCAGCTCACTGGTCACCATAGCAGCACCCACTCGTAGCACGCGCTCCAGCAGGTATATCTCACTGGTCACCCCCAAAGCCAATTCCTCCTTTGGTCGTCTTTCCTTCCAGTTCTCTGCTACCCATGACTAGAATGAATTGCAAAAATCTCTGAAGCTGGAGACTCACATCTCCCTCACTAGCTTAAACACCAGCTGGCAGAGCAGCTTACAGATCACTGCACCTGTACATAGCCCATCTGTAAACAGCCCATCTATCTACCTATCTCATCCCCATACTGGTATTTATTTATTTATTTTGCTCCTTTGCACCCCAGTATCTCTACCTGCAAATTCATCTTCTGCCGATCTACCATTTCAGTGTTTAATTGCTATATTGTAATTACTTCGCCACCATGGCCTATATATTTCCTTAACTTACCTCATTTGCACTCACTGTATATAGACTTTTTGTTTTCTTTTGTTCTACTGCATTATTGACTGTATGTTTTGTTAATTCCATGTGTAACTCTGTGTTGTTGTATGTGTCGAATTGCTACGCTTTATCTTTGCCAGGTCGCAGTTGCTAATGAGAACTTGTTCTCAACTAGCCTACCTGGTTATATAAAGGGGAAATATATATTATTTTTTTTTATACGGAATTGACCGCCACTGCGCAGATACCTCTATGGCCATAGCCACTATTTACTAACAATTGCTTGTATACATAACCAGAGACACTATTCAGGTTACATTAAATGGACCACAGGTAGCATGATCTTGTTTGGATGGATTAACTACCTTTAATTAAAGGTAGTTAATCCAGGTAGGTTAGGTTTCACATTTTTTAAATATATTTTATTTAATCAAGAGGTTCAGTTTACTAATTTAAAATATATTATTGATCGTATCTTGATTGGTTCGTAAGCGTGTCCATAAATACTGTACTTTCCATTCATTTTTTGTGGTCCTCATTCTAAATATTTACTTAATGATGACCCCTGGTGGGTGAACAGTGAATCTAAAGATCCTCTGAGGCAGGGCTTCCCAACCCTCTTCCTAGAGATCTACTGGTCTGTTGGTTTTCGATCCAACCCTAATTTAGCATATCTGATTCATCTAGTTAAGATCTTGTTGAGCAGCTAATTCGTAGAATCAGGTGTGTTAAATTAGGGTTGGACTGAAAACCCACAGGACGGTAGATCTCCAGGAAGAGGGTTGGACAGCCCTGCTGGCACTCATGTCACATGCCAGTTCAAAACATGTGTTACACATACATTACACAATAACTTGGGGAAGAGGAAATACATTTCTTTCCTTGTCAGAAACTCCCCAGATAAGGAGTGGCTATCGGTTCAACATAAAACGTAATGTATGAAATGAGTACTGGACACTTCCAACAGAACCTGAATACATGATGAGTATGATCATGGCATCTTTTCTCTCCGCAGCTCTGCTGTTGCTGGTTCCTGGGATCCTGACTGAAAGTAATGTAGAATATATTTATTTACTTTACCTCTTTGTAATGTCATCTCTATCCCCTATACACTACAGTATAGTTGACATTGTAAATTACAATTTAAACAGAGTCTTCCATTGAGTTGGTGGTAGTCAACAGCATCTCAAACACACCCAATAAGACCTACAGTACTGATGTCGCATTCAGAGGGGTCCTTATCGGTGCCATGAGAAGACTGCAGGAGACCACTGCAGGATTCAAGTTAGTAGATTATTAAGTTAAATTGGCTCATTGTTAGATGCTGTTTCGTTAGATTCTCGGCAGTTGGTGTGTCAGTGAATTTATGTTATGTTGTCAGGTGTCATTGGTGAGCACTGTTGTTTTTGCAGTTTCAACTACACAGAGGACCCCAACTATGGTCCCTTCCTGGTGAGTGTGAATGGTGTAGCCGGGAACAATACTGAAAACACTTTCTGGGAGCTCCTTGTTCAGACTGGGGGGAATGGGACCACAATCAGACCTGATGTGGGTGAGTAATGATGGAAAGCCTCTTCTCTCTCTTTCTCATTTTTTTGTGGGGTATTTGCTGAGGGACAAATCACCCGATATAAATTAGGGGAAAAGCATGCATGTTATTTACAATGGCATTCATAATATATAACAACACCTCTGTCACACAAATGTTGCACATACTGTACAGTATAACTACTCACACACGGACCTATTTGGACATTATTTCTGCAGGTATTGGCTGTTACATCCCTGAACCAAATGACCGCATCATCCTAAAATTTACTGAGTTCGTCTCGGGCTCGCACTCTGTGAGTGGCAACAGTTCAAATCCTGGGAACCTCACAGCAGGAAGTAATGTAGCATTTTTTAAACTTCTAGAACTTGTTTACCTCTTTGCAATGTCATCACCACAGTATTGACATTGCAGGCAACATGGTTTTTCAACAGACACTTCCAGACTAGATTCCATTGAGTTGGTGGTAGTCAACAACATCTCAAACACCACCAACAAGACCTACAGTACTGACATTGCATTCAGAGGGGTCCTTATCGGTGCCATGAGGAGACTGCAGACCAATTCAGGATTCAAGTTAGTAGATCACTAGCTTCCATTGTGTCATTGTGAGATGCTGTAGATTGTTAAATATGCGTTCAAATCATTCATGTTTGAGCAATTGTCTTGTGTAGAACCTTTCATTGACCATGAACAGACAATATTATGTAGTGCAAGGTGTCATTCATTGCATGGCATGGAGTGATACTGCATTTTGCACCTTGTTCACTGTCAAACGTAATTGTGGTATTCTAACATTTCACAATGACTCAAATTAAAATCAATTCATTATTCTGTTGTTTTTGCAGTTTCACCTATACAGATGACCCCAACTATGGTCCCTTCCTGGTGAGTGTGAATGGTGTAGCTGGGAACAATACTGAGAAGACTTTCTGGGAGCTCCTTGTTCAGACTGGGGGGAATGGGACCACAATCAGACCTGATGTGGGTGAGTAGTGATGGAATGTCTTTTGGTCGGTCAATACGATCTGTCGGACCGTCTCTCTGTCTTCATCTTTCTCTTTCTCTGCAAAGCTAGAGAAATACAGTAAGGGAAAAAAGCACGCAGGAGTTATTTTATATTATTTACATTCATAAAATATAACAACTGTCACCAAAAGGTTGCACATACTGTATAATTACTCACACATTGTCCTATTTTGATATTATTTCTGCAGGTATTGGCTGTTACATCCCAAAACAAAATGACCGCATCATCCTGAATTTTACAAAGTTCACCACAAACTCCGCAAGTGGCAGTTGTACGAATCCTGGTGTGTTGTTGTTTTTGGTGGGTTTGTTTTTTTGTTTTCTAATCTAAGCTTAACCCTTGCCTCAGTGACTACCATACATAACCCTAAAACACTATCTAACCCCATACCTTCGTCACTACTATACCACACCTTATTAAGTCACTAATTAACTCCATATCTAACCCTAAGTCACTTACTAACTCATTAGCAGGGAAGTTCACTTGCTTAATACATCTAAATCGGCAGATAAATATGTGGGTTTTTGTTGTTTTCTGTGAGTATGATTTTCAACCAGTGTAAAAGTTATTGTGTGATCATGTTGGAATAGACAGTGGCTCCTGATCAATACTGTTTTGTGATTTGAAAATGTGCCACAGTTTTGTTTTAATACAATTTGTCATTCAAATAAAAAAACATGTTAAATGAAATAATTCTCTCATTGTTTGAATTACCTTTAAAATTCATGAAGCTTTACCCTGACACCATAGCAAATACGTTGCAAAGGCATGTGTTCCTTGAAGTGTTGGAAAAGTATGCAATTGTCATACTTGAGTAAAAGTACAGATACCTTAAAAGAAAATGACTCAAGTAAAAGTGAGTCACAGAGTAAAATACTACTTGTGTAAAAGTCTAAAAGTATTTGGTTTTAAATATACTTAAGTATTAGAAGTGAAAGTATCAATTATTTGAAATTCCTTATATTAAGCAAACCAGACGGCACCATGTTCTTGTATTTTTATTTACAGATAGCCAGGGGTACACTGCAAATCTCAGACATCATTTACAAACTAAGCATTTGTGTTTAGTGAGTCCGCCAGATCAGATAACCAGGGATGTTCTCTTGATAAGTGAATGAATTGGAAGATATGCCTGTCCTGCTAAGCATTCAAAATGTAAAGAGTACTTTTGTGTGTCAGGAATGTATGGCATAAAAAGTACATTATTTTCTTTAGGAATGTAGTGAAGTAAATGTTGTCAAAAATATGATTAGTACAGTAAAGTACAGATAACCCAAAAAACGACTTAAGTACTACTTTAAAGTATTTTTCCTTAAGTACTTTACACCACTGGTTCCTTGTTCTTTATTGGTAAAGACTAAGAAGAATGAAGATGGAAGATGAGGATGAAGAAAATGAAAACACCTCTTGAAGACTGTTAAACAAATGTTAAATGAAGAACTCGGAATCAAATAAATATTTTTAATTAGACATACAATGAATGAAGGTAGTCAACCCCCTGAACCTGCCGAAAAGGTATATTTTCAGTTCAAGGTAATTAGGTTTTACTCATAGAACAATTAATATGTGTGGGCATGGACACCAGAAAATATTGTGAGAATGGAGAACATTAATCTGAGATCTATGAGACAATCACTATCAACCTTTCTTGTTTTCAAAAATATTCACAGACATTATACTACAATAGAAGCTCCATTGTTTTAGACCGGTTCCACTCTTACACAACAGAAGAGGGCACACACAGAGAAAAACACAGATCAGGAACAATATATACTTGCACTGTCAATAAAGGTGAAATTCAGTACTTTACAACTAATTGCAACAAATTGCACGCATGCCTCTATCACTTCCATTGATTTTTTAGCTAGCAGAGGCAAAGGTAAGCTGAAGTTTGTATTGTCAAAACCATGGATTACAGTTTCTCCTGGCCCACAGACTACTGTCAGGTTCAGGAACCATCTATGTAAAATACTGAACTTCCCATTCAAATCTTCAGTCTCACAAAATAAAATATTGTGGGAATAGAGATCCGATATCTGATATCTTTCTAAAAATGAGTCAGAGACTATCAAACTTCCTTGTGCATCACTGGTTTCATGACTTACTGGCAATGTCGGGAGGAATGTTCATTTGGACGTCAAACTGAGTAGTTGGGTGGATCAAAAGGAAAGCTTGATCCACCCAACGACTCAGGTTTTGTTTTACATTCTCCAGTCCTTTTTTTCTTTTTTTCAGCTCCTGCACTGGTTCCTTGTCTTTCGTTTTTCTCCTCATTCACTCTCTCCTCTCCTTCCGTAATCTCTCTCACTCTCTCATTTTCTCCCTCCACCTTCTCTCTCACCGACTCCATTTCCTTCTTGACCCTGCTTTCCATGTCCTTAACCCTCTACCTCTTTCTCACTCTCCTTCATCTTCTCCTTCGATCCTTCCAACTCCTCCATCAATCTCTTCATGTCTTCCGCTTTTCTCTCGATTTCCTTTCTCTCTGTTGTCTTCTCTTCCATTCTCTTAATCCACTATCTGATTCTTCATCTCTATCCTCCACTTCTCTTCCAACTCCACCTTTTTCCGCTTCACCTGCTTCTCTCTCTTCTCCTCTATTTCCTTCCTTCCCAGCTCCTTTCTTCTTTACCTTCTCTCCCACAACCTCAATGAACTCTCTCACTTTCTTCATCTTGGTGTTCCACATTTCCTCTGTCCCCGCCTTTACAAACTCCACCTTTCTCTTTCTTCTCCTCCATCTTTGCCATCACCCTCTCTACCTTCATCCTCAGCTTCTCCTCCATATCTAACTTCACCTACTCCACCTCTTTCTCTTTCTTGTCCTCCGTCTCTATCATGACTCTCTATTTCCATATTTAGCCTCTCCTCCATATCCTTCTTCACACGCTCCACCTCCACTTTCCTCTCCTCATACTCCCTCTTTCCCTCCACTTCTTTCTCTCCCCTTTGCTGCCCCTCTTTTCCCTTTTTTATCTTCTCCTTCAATCCCACCAACTCCTCTCTCACTTTCTTCACCTCCTCCCTTGCATTCTCTTCCATATCCATTTTAATTCTGTCCGTCTCCTATTTATTTTGAATCATCTCTCCTGTTCTTGTCATCTTTTTCAATCTCTTATCCACATCCATAATCTTATTCCTCCACTCTAACTTTTCTTTCTCCTTTTCCAACTCCAACTTTCTCCAAAATGTCCAGCTTCTTTCTCTTTCTCCAGTTTCTCTTTCTGCCTATCCAATCCCTTGTCTTTCATATCTTCCTCCTCCTTCTTCTTCTCCACTTCATTGACCTTCTTCCTCACCCTCGGTTTGTCTTTCTCCACCTCGTCTCTCTGCCTTGCCACCTCCTTCTCTTTCCTCTTTACCTCCTCCTTCCTCTTCTTCATTTCATCCTTTGCGAACTCCACTCCCTTCTCCAACACCCCCTCCTTTATTTCTATCTTCTCTCCCTCCTTCTCGATCCTCTCCAGCTCTTCTTCAGCCATGCATACAGATCCTTCACAAGGTCCTCCTTCATCTCTCCATCCAAACTCTCCTTAATCTCCTCCTTTCCATTTCCCTCCTCCAGCCAACATGTAGTTCACTACTCCCCAACACTGGGCATTATGCTGCTTAAGACATTATTATCCTCCAGAATGATAGCCCCAGAGTTCAAATGCAATGTTTTTGGTCCTGTGCCTAATCCCCTATGTAGACTACCATTGTGTCCTCATATATGTCCCTACATCAAATATTATTCTAAATAAATCTATAGAGTGGGCTCTTTAAATGAACTTCTCCACCAGGGGTCCCCATTCCAGTATGTAAAAACTTAAATGGGGGGCCAGAACCATTTTTATATAAAATAAGGGCATGCTTCCAAATCATTCATCACAAAACACACTGTTTTTCAATGAAGATCTACAGTAGCCTCAGTAGCACTCTGTAGGGTAGCACCATGGTGTAGCTGGAGGACAGCTAGTTTCCATCCTCCTCTTGGTGCATTGACTTCAATACAAAAGTGAGGAAGCTTGTGGTTGACACCCCCTTCCATAGACTTACACAGTAGTTACATGTACAACCACTTATGCTGCAAATACTACGTCCAAAATAACACTTTTTTTACTGCAGTAATTTTGCAGTGTAACTGCAGTTACAGTGCAGTATAAATGTTCACTTGCAGTACACTGCAGTTATTCTGCAATCACTGCACCCAAAATATCATAGTCAACTGCAGATACTGCACTTTTACTGCAGCTTCAAAACTTTTTGTAATGGCATGATTGTAGTGGTTTACTATAACACATTCGTTCTAGTAGCTATGATGACTTGAAGTTAGCTTATATGGCTACAACGATGCAGGCTGTGTGTAACAGTTAGCGGTCATGATATGATGGTTTGGCTTGGAATGGTTTTTTCAGGCTTTTCACAGACAGCTGATGTGTTTTGCACTGAAGTACACAAACAAAGGGAAAAGGTGAGAGGAGAGGGCCTAGATGCGAAAAGGAATGACCGAAAAATCAACGGGGCTCATGCTGTTTGTATGTGGCTGCTATAAAAGCGTTTTAATATGGCACAAGATGTTGGCAAAAGACCTACCTGCACTTCCAAACTGCAAATAATAGCAGGGAGCAGCGACCTAAATGATCAGACTGAAAACATGCGAAGAAATGTTATCCGGTGAAATTATGAAGCGAGTAGACGGAGAAATACAGCTTCATTCTACCCAACAAGAACAGCAGGATCAACATACAGCCCGCACTTCTCTTTACAGACTAGACAGTTGAGTTATTTAGACCGCACAACAACGACTCAAAGAGTACAGTATGGTTTAGAAACTCTGTGACTGACTGGCATGACAAAGTTGATCCTGGCACCCGAAAATACGTTTGCATCCGATCAACAAAATACTAGGTTCATCATTGTATCCAGAAAACTGCCCATATCCGTCACGATACTCGTTTTGTCCGACTACTCGGCACACCCCTATATGAAAGTGAACTGTGTTTGCGTGTGATCAGGGGTGTATTCATTCCGCCAATTCTGTTGAAAAACATTTATTAGAAGGAAACAAAAAGAATGGGGATAAACATATTTTATTTATTTAACTAGGCAAGTCAGTTAAGAACAAATTCTTATTTACAATGGAGGCTTACGGCCAAACCCTAACCTGGAAGACGCTGGGCCAATTGTGCACTGACCTATGGGACTCCCAATCACCGACAGTTGTGATACAGTCTGGAATCAAACCAGGGTCTGTAGTGACAATTCTAGCACAGAGATGCAGTGCCTTAGACCTCTGAGCCGCTCAGGAGCCCAAAAACATACCTGAAATTGTCTAATAGAAATTCTCGTTTGCAACTGTTGGACTAATGATTACACCCTAGATCAGCTTGATGTAGGCAATATTGTGAAATGCGGTATTCACTGTGTCAATGTCTGTCAACTTGATTATTCTAATTTCTCTCCACCTATGCACCTACGTTGTAAACTTTCATTCATATTCTAGGTTGTGGCAACCTCATGATGGGTAAAGGGAAAAGTCGAGGATCATGTAGGAACCTAAACCTATTGATGTTACATTGAACTGGATGAATGGAATATGAATGACAGTCATCCAATATGCTGTAATCGAAATAAGGCCATGCTCCTATAAAAAATATTGTCCTCCCTCATATTAAACGGAATTGACCGCCACTGCGGAGATACCTCTATGGCCATAGCCACTATTTACTAACAATCGCTTGTATACATGACCAGAGCCACTATTCAGGTTACATTAAATGGACCACAGGTAGCATGATCTTGTTTGGATGGATTAACTACTAACTAACTACTACTTAATTAAAGGTAGTTAATCCAGGTAGGTTAGGTTTGACAAAATTCATATATTTTAATTAATCAACAGGTTCAGTTTCCTAATTTAAAATATATTATTGAGCGTATCTAGATTGGTTTGTAGGCGTGTCCATATATACTGTACTTTCCCTTAATGTTTTTGTGGCCCTCAATCTAAAAAATTACTTAATGGTTACCCCTGGTGGATGAACAACGAAACTAAAGATCCTCTACAGCAGGGCTGCCCAACCTTCTTCCTGGAGATCTACTGTCCTGTAGGTTTTCAGTCCAACCCTAATTTAGCATATCTGATTCATCTAGTTAAGATCTTGTTGAGCATCTAAATCGTAGAATCAGGTGTGTTAAATTAGGGTTGCACTGAAAACCCACATGACGGTAGATCTCCAGGAAGAGGGTTGGACAGCCCTGCTCTACAGGCACTGCAGGCATCTCACAATTGAGTATTTGGCATTACAATGCGTGACAATGAGTTGGCATGATAGCACTTGTAAACAGATTGGCACCCATGCCACATGCCAGTTCAAAACATGTGTTACACATACATTACACAATAACTTGGGGAAGAGGAAATACATTTCTTTCCTTGTCAGAAACTCCCCAGATAAGGAGTGGCTACCGGTTCAACATAAAACGTAATGTATGAAATGAGTCCTGGACACTTCCAACAGAACCTGAATACATGATGAGTATGATCATGGCATCTTTTCTCTCCGCAGCTCTGCTGTTGCTGGTTCCTGGGATCCTGACTGAAAGTGATGTAGAATATATTTATTTACTTTACCTCTTTGTAATGTCATTTACAATGTCAACTATACTGTAGTGCATAGGTGATAGAGATGACACTACAGTATAGTTGACATTGTAAATGACAATTTAAACAGAGTCTTCCATTGAGTTGGTGGTAGTCAACAGCATCTCAAAAACACCCAATAAGACCTACAGTGCTGATGCCGCATTCAGAGGGGTCCTTATCGGTACCATGAGAAGACTGCAGGAGACCACTGCAGGATTCAAGTTAGTAGATTATTAAGTTAAATTGGCTCATTGTTAGATGCTGTTTCGTTAGATTCTCGGCAGTTGGTGTGTCAGTGAATTTATGTTATGTAGTCAGGTGTCATTGGTGAGCCCTGTTGTTTTTGCAGTTTCACCTACACAGAGGACCGCAACTATGGTCCCTTCCTGGTGAGTGTGAATGGTGTAGCCGGGAACAAAAATGAGAACAATTTCTGGTGAGATTCTTGTTCAAACTGGGGGTAATGGTAAACCAACTACCATTGACCTGATGTGGGTGAGTAATGATAAAAAGGCTCTCTCTACAAAGCTACAGAATTAAAAACATTTGTTGTTTGTTTGCTGAGGGACAAGTGCAACACATTGACACATTGAACATATAATCGTCCGATTCAAATAAAGGGAAAAACATGCTATTGACCTTAACTTACATTCATAAAATATAACAACTCCTCTGTCACACAAATGTTGCACATACTGTACAGTATAACTACTCACACATTGACCTATTTGGACATTATTTCTGCAGGTATTGGCTGTTACATCCCAGAACCAAATGACTGCATCATCCTGATTTACTGTGTTCATCCTGGGCTCACATTCTGTGAGTGGCAACGGTCAGAATTCTGGGAAGCTGACAGAAGTACGTAATTATTTTAAAAAAACTTCTAGTTGAATCGAGTACAGGCTTACATAAATGACAACAGAGACAGAATGCAATATTGACAAATAAATACTCCCCTAGATTCATGCCCAGTGTTTGAAAGAAAGGAAAGTGATTACTGTACGAGTGAGCCCATAGGTTTATCTGCAACCGTGGCAGAATTGCCTTAGTGGGCCATGTTCATAGGCTAAAGTTAATAGACGAATGACATTCAGCACACTTGCTAATAGGAAAGGAGGAAGAGAGACGTGAAGCTAAGCTGATGAGTTAATATTAGACACAACCCAAGATACCTGCTATGCTAAATGAGGTAACATTATAAAGACTACCCTATGAATACTTGCTATGCTGTTGAGGTATTGTTATAGATACTACCTGCTATGCTGATGAGTGAGAGAAAGCGATGTGAGTTATGAGTTTACTAGATTCATGAAAAGTGACGGTCCATTCACACCATCCTTGCTGATTGAACTTTGTAACTACAAAACATGTTTACCTCTTTGCAATGTCATCACCACAGTACTGACATTGTAGGCAACATTGTTTTCAACAGCCATCCAGACTAGATTCCATTAAACTGGTGGTAGTCAACAGCATCAAATTAGTAGATTATTAGCTTCCATTGTGTCAAATCAAATGTTATTGGTCACAAACACATAGTTAGCAGATGTTATTGCGAGAGTAACGAAATTCTTGTGCTTCTAGTTCCGACAATGCAGTAATATCTAACATTAATCTAACAATTCCACAACAACTACCTAATACACACAAATCTAAGTAAAGGGATGGAATAATAAGATATACATATAAATATATGGATGAGTGATGACCAAGCACCAAAGGCAAGATGCAATAGATGGTATAAAATACAGTATATAGATGGTATAAAATACAGTATATAGATATGAGATGATTAATGCAAGATATCTAAACATTATTGACTAGTGATCAATTTATTAAAGTGGCCAATGATTTCAAGTCTGCATGTAGGCAGCAGCTTCTCTGTTTTAGTGATGGCTGTTTAACAGTCTGATGGCCTTGAGATAGAAGCTGTTTTTCAGTCTCTCGGTCCCAGCTTTGATGCACCTGTACTGAACTCGCCATCTGGATGTTAGCGGGGTGAACAGGCAGTGGCTCGGTTGGTTGTTGTCCTTGATGATCTTTTTGGCCTTCCTGTGACATTGGATGCTGTAGGTGTCCTAGAGAGCAGGTAATTTGCCCCCGGTGAGGCGTTGTGCAGACCATACTACCCTCTGGAGAGCCTTTGCGGTTGTGGCCGGTGCAGTTGCCGTACCAGGCGGTGATACAGGCGGTGATCTATGGAGTTTTTCCCAGCCGCCGTGCTTCTACACCTGCATTGCTTGCTGTTTGGGGTTTTAGGCTGGGTTTCTGTACAACACTTTGTGACATCAGGTGATGTAAGAAGGGCTTTATAAATACATTTGATTGATTGACAGCCCGACAGGATGCTCTCAATTGTGCATTTGTAAAAGTTTGTGAGGGTTTTAGGTGACAAGACAAATTTCGCTGTTCGCTGTTGTGCCTTCTTCACCACACTATCCGTGTGGGTGGACTATTTCAGTTTGTCCGTGATGTGTACGCCGAGGAACTTAAAACTTCCAACCTTCTCCACTGCTGTCCCATTTATGTGGATAGGGGGGTGTTCCCTCTGCTGTTTCCGGAAGTCCACAATCATCTCCTTTGTTTTGTTGACGTAGAGTGAGCGGTTGTTTTCCTGACACCACACTCTGAGTGCCCTCACCTCCTCTGTAGGTTTGATTGAGTTGGAGGTGTGCATGGCCACGCAGTCACGGGTGAACAGGGAGTATAGGAAGGGGCTGAGCACGCACCCTTGTGGGGCCACATCGTTGAGGATCAGCGGAGTGGATCACCACCTGGGGGCGGCCCATCAGGAAGTCCAGGACCCAATTGCACAGGGCGGGGTTGAGACCCAGGGCCTCAAGCTTGATGATGAGCTTGGAGGGTACTGTGGTGTTGAATGCTGAGCTGTAGTCAATGAACAGCATTCGTACATAGGTATTCCTCTTGTCCAGATGGGATAGGGCAGTGTGGGTGTGATGGCGATTGCATCATCTGTGAACCTATTGGGGTGGTATGCAAATTGAAATTGGGTCTGAGAGAAGTGAGTGCTACGGGGTGATAGTCATTTTGTCCTTGTCAGATGCTGTAGATCGTTAGAAGTGCATTAAAATCATTAATGTTTGAGCAATTGTCTTGTTTAGAACCTTTCAGTGACCATGTACAGACAATGTTATGTAGTGCAAGGTGTCATTCATTGCATGGCATGGAGTGATACTGCATTTTGCACCTTGTTCACTGTCAAAAATAATTGTGGTATTCTGGCATTTCACATCTCAAATGAAAAATAAATACATTGTTCTGTTGTTTTTGCAGTTTCCACCAAACAGAGGACCCCAACTATGGCCCCTTCCTGGTGAGTGTGAATGGTGTGGCTGGGAACAATACTGAGAACTTTCTGGGAGATTCTTGTATAGACTGGGAGGAATGGGACCACAATCAGACCTGATGTCGATGAGTAATGATGTAATGTCTTTCGGTCACAGTGAGGAAAATAGCTATTTTCAATCATTTACTTTCACAAAATTTAACAACTGTCACAAACATTTTGCACATACTGTATAACTATTCACACCATTTGGACATTATTTTCACAGGTACTGGTTGTTACATCCCAGAACAAAATGACCACATCATCCTGAGATTTATAAGGTACACCCCAAGCTTGCAATTTGCGAGTGGCAGCGATATGAATCGTGGCTTGTTGTTGTTTTTGGTGTGTTAGTTTTTTTGTATTATTTATCTAAGCCTAACCCTTGCCTCAGTGGCTGCCATACCACACCCTAAGTCCATAACTAACCCCATACCTAACCCTAAATCACTAACTAACAGCTAAATTGCTAGCAGGGAGGTTCTCTCGCTTAATACGTGGTTTTGACTGGTTTCTGGGACAGTGATTTTCAACCAGTTGTAAAAGTTATTGTGTGATCATGTTGGAACAGACAGTAGCTCCTGATAAATACAGTTTTGTGATTTGAAAATGTGCCACAGTTTGTGCTACAATTTATGCTTTTCAACAAAAAAAAACATATGAATTAAATAAGTCTCTTTGTTTGAATTACACATTACATCCAGGCTATATCACAACCGGCCGTGATTGGGAGTCCCTTAGGGCGGCGCACAATTGGCCCAGCGTCGTCCGGGTTTGGCCGTGTAGGCCGTCATTGTAAATGAGAATTTGTTCTTAACTGACTTGCCTAGTTAAATAAAGGTTAAATAAATTAAAATATAAAAATAAAAATCATTTCATTTCATGTTGAAGGTTTACCCGGACATCATAGTAAATACGCTGCAAAGGAATGTGCCCCTTGTTCTTTCTTGCTGAAGACTAAGAAGAATGAAGATTGAAGATGAGGATGAAGAAAATGAAAACACCTCTTTGAAGACAGTTAAACAAATGTGGAACTGCTAGAAATAACAGTGTAACTTACGTTGCCATGGCAAAGATAGTGGTGTCTCTCTATCACAGGTGAAGGATCTTTTAAATGAACAAAAAGAGTTCTACAAGCAGTTGTTTTGTCCAAATACTGGTGGTTTCAACTAATAAAATAATGGACGACCTGATCAGAGAGGTCCAGGACCTGAAGGACAGCTTGCAGTTCTCCCTGGGTCAGCTCGATGAGTTGAAACAGAAGAATGGCAAGATTACAGCAATCTGTAAGTCATTGAAAGAGGACATCAGTTCTGTGTTTGAATCCATGATAACAATGACGGATAAATCATCTCATGGGATAATCAAGGCGGAATAATGGTTGTGGACGGAATTGCAGAATCTCCATGAGACCTGGACAGAGTCTGAGGACAAAGTGAGGGAAATGATCTCTGAGAAATTGAAGATGGACCACAGGAAGATTGAGGTGGAGCGTGCCCATTGGACTGAAAAACCCACCACTGGCCCAGGTGACAAGCCCAGGCCAATAGGTAGCTGTTCAAGGACAAGGTAGCTGTTCTGGAGAGAGCCAAGAACTTGACGAGGACAATCCCGAAGCTGACAATCCCGAAGCTGACAAACGAGGACAATCCCGAAGCTGTGCGCCAGAAGAGGAAAGAATCCCAGCCATGAAAGCAGCCAGAGCGTGTGGGGACATTGCTTACATCCGCTATGACATCCGCTATGACAGGCTCATTGTCCACCCTCCCTCCCAGAAGCCCAAAGCCTATGGGTTCGTAGCTTCAACCCTGCAGCACAAACACACACACCAATTGATTAATGGACTGCTGAATGTACATTTTTTCTCTTGCTTTGTTTGTTCTTTTCCATTTTATGTCTATATCTGATGTTGTGCCGTTGTTATTGTTAAACCTCTTACAGCTACCCCCCTACTTTTTTCAATTTCCGCCTGAAGACATACCCAAATCTAACTGCCTGTAGCTCAGGCCCAGGACCAAGGATATGCATATTCTTGGTTTCATTTGAAAGAAAACACTCTGAAGTTTGTGTAAATGTGAATTGAATGTAGGAGAATATAACACAATAGATCTGGTTTAGATAATACAATGAAAAAACCATAAGTTTTTTCATTTTTATTGTTGTATCATCTTTAAAATGAACAAGACAAAACAAACATTCAGATAGGATGATGGGGACAATTTCAGTGAAAAACATAAGAGGGCAACAGTACTTGTGCAAAGTTTCAGAATGATAACTTCCAAAATGAGTGTGCTACATGATATTTATCATGAAGTCACCCAGGTGTCCCACACAAGTAGCCCAAATGTACCCAAGTAGCCAAATTGGTGAAGTTATACATTTTGAATGGAATAACTATATACAAAATACCAAAATGGTATTCTAACACACCCCCCCAAAAAATTGAGAAAAAACATGAAAAAAATATATACATTTACAAAATAACACTTTCAATATTTGGAAGACCCTCAGTCCTCTACACAATATTGTGCTACACAATATTGTGATGCCTCCATGCTGTGCCCTTTTGGCCCTGAGGCACATCCATGCCTGCAGAAATAAATTTGGGCAGATGAACACCACTTGTGACAGGAGCTGGATGAACCAGATTCAGTGGGGGATGGACACCTTGGCACTGGGGGCTCCCATTCGGAGTCAGTGTCACTGTGAAAGAAAATGTTCAGTTAGAATAGTTTCACATATGAGCCCTGTATCAACAGGTATAATAAACAGATATACAGTGCCTTGTGGTGTTGAATGTTGAGCTGTAGACAATGAACAGCATTCGTACATAGGTATTCCTCTTGTCCAGATGGGATAGGGCAGTGTGGGTGTGATGGCGATTGCATCGTCTGTGAACCTATTGGGGCGGTATGCAAATTGAAATTGGATCTGAGAGAAGTGAGTGCTACGGGGTGATAGTCATTTTGTCCTTGTCAGATGCTGTAGATCGTTAGAAGTGCATTAACCTCTTTACGCCGGAGTTTACTACATGGGTTAGTCTTCCAACACATAAACATTACATTTTGCCGTTTACCTAGCTTATTGGTTATCTACCCAGCTAGATTTCAAGACGATCAGTGGTCATTGGGTTAAAATACAGTCAATCAACGAAACAGCGGTCATATCATTGTTGCACAATGATGTCATTACTTGTTGTCTTCAAATCGGTTTCTTTCAGTCAATACATCCCGCGAAATGACCCATCAGGTTTGGTTGTGTTACAAACAAACCAGTTGATTGCAATGAAACCAAACATGACTGGAAAAGTCACGTTTAGTGTGTGTATTTACATCAAATGTGTCGTCGAAAATGGAATGAGACGGAATTCACGACACAAGCGGTTCACAAAATGTTTCGTGTTAGGCTATAAAAATTGATTTTATCAAACAAAAGACCATTCGTTGTGTAACAATGAGCATTGGGATTGTAAACAGAGGAAGATCGTCAAAGGTAAACTATTTATTTGATTGCAGTTTGTGATTTTGTTACGCCTGTGCTGGTTGAAATAGTTGTTTTTTATGGGGCTCTATCCTCAGATAATCGCATCGTATTCTTTCGCAGTAAATCCTTTTTTAAATCTGACAATGCAGTTGCATTAGCAAGATTCTAGGCTTTCGAAACATGTGAGACACTTGTATTTTCATGAATGTTTAATATGACTATTTATGTAGCGATCACCGTATGTTGTCGAATTTCATCCCGCTAACTAACGGGTTCGGTGCGCAGAGAGGTTAATGTGATGACATGCTATTTATTGATTAAATTAATCCTGTAACCATTAAAACCTGACAAAGATGTTGGTTCCCAATTGGGAACAGCTGGAACGGTGGCGCACGGAATGCAAAAATATTCTTAGAAATATTTAACCTCCACACATTAACAAGTCCAATAGCTCAAATGAAAGATAAACAACTTGTTTATCTAGCCAGCAAGTCAGATTCCTAAAATGTTTTACGGCGAAAACACAGCACATATTTATGTCAAACCACCACCGAAGACACACCGAAGACACAGCTAATTTCCATAGCCAAATTGAACAAAATATGCTGGGGTGTTGCTCGTTACACGGCAAGGTATTAGAACTTACCAGAATCTCGTTTAGACAACTCGTTTAGAAAACAGTTCATCTTTACAATTACATTATCTTTGCTCTGGATATTTTCTACACAACGCACAGAATGTTAACGTTATGTACATTTTATGAAAATTCTTCAAGTGTAAATTTTCATTACAAAGTTATAATTTAACTTTTAATAACATATCAAAAACGACATTAATTTTCCTATTCCATCTATCATTGTTACCACCATTTTGGCTGATGAAATATAATGTCCCAAAGTCCATTTATTGCACATTACCTTTCTGAGGTAGATTCTCCATAAGCCCCACACAGACATTCCAGTCCCAAACACTAACAGGACAAAGGATTTGTCTGCTGCCTTAAGATTTACAATGTGCATGAGGCATCATAAACCCCCTCCATCAATCCCTCTATACCGCTCCCTCTCTGCGGGAGGGAGAGATATCTCTGTAGAACTGTGATCCACGGTAACCTGATCCTCACAGGCCAGTCATGACACTGATAAGCTACCCAGGAAAGGCCTGAAAATAGCCCATATGAATATATGTAGCCTTAGAATTTTTTTCATGAAGTCAAAACTTGCTAACATCAGATAACATTCATACTGTACATTAGCCATTTCTGAGACTCACTTAGATAATTCATTTGATGATACTGCAGTAGTAATACAAGGATATAACATCTATAGAAGAGACAGAAATGCCTATGGGGGAGGTGTTGCTGTATATATTCAGAGCCGTGTCCCTGTAATGCTTAGAGAAGATTTTATGTCAAGTGTTATTTAAGTGTTGTTCACTTGGCACATCTAAAGCCTTTTCTTTTGGGGTGTTGCTATAGGCCACCAAGTGCTAAAGGTCAGTATCTAAATCATGTGTGAAATGCTTGATAGTGTATGTGATGTAAACAGAGAGGTCTACTTTCTTGGGGACCTGAATATTGACTGGTTTTCATCAAGCTGTACACTGAAGAGGAAGCTTCTTACTGTAACCAGTGCCTGTAATCTAGTTTAGGTTATTAATCAACCTACCAGGGTGTTTACAAACACTACAGGCACAAGAACATCGATCAAATTTGTACTAATACTGTAGAACTTTGTTCTAAAGCTGTATCCTTACTCATTGGATGCAGTGATCACAATATAGCGGCTATATCCAGGAAAGTCAAAGTTCCGAAAGCTGGGCCTAAAATAGTGTATAAGAGATCATACAAAAATGTTGCTGTGACTTATGTGGATGATGTTAAAAAAGATTTGATGGTCTGATGTGATTAATGAGGAGCATCCAGACACTGCACTTGATGAATTTATGAAATTGCTTCTTCCAATTATTGATAAACATGCACCTGTTAAGAAACTGACTGTTAGAACTGGTAAGGCTTCATGAATTGATGAGGACCTGAAAAACTGTATGGTTAAAAGAGATGGGGCAAAAGGAGTGCCTCACCAATAAACACCTGCACCAGTGTCTCATTGTTTCTCTCACACCATTTGTGCCAAATTATTGTCAGGAGACAGAAAGTGTCATTTCTCTCATTAATGCAGGGCAAGGGCCAGAGTGACTTATACATTAATATTTAATGGCCCACAGTGACGTTCTGTGCATTCAGGTGATTATTTTTGTTCAATTCTCCTTTGTTTCCAGAAAACATGCACTTTATTTTATTGAAATATTTTTTTTGTCATTCAAGGCACATGTACAGTGCACTTTTTGCATAGACAATTATGCAACCAGTTTTGTTCTTCAGCAATGCTGATGCAATGTTGCACGTTTACATTCAAAATAAGTTGCAATTCAAAATCTTAGTCTCATTTAATGTATTTTATGTACATTTTATATAGCAACATGTTTCCTAAGTCGTAGACGACTATGTTTGTTACTAAAATCAAATCAAAATCAAATTTCATTGGTCACACACATATTTAGCAGATAGAATTGCGGGTGTACCACAGCGCCAATATCAATCCGAACCTTTGTCACCTAGGAAAAGGTCCAGCGTGTCACTGGACCTTCTCACATAGTAGTTGGATTGATACTCCTGATATAGGGATTCACTCATGCCCCTTTACATGACGGCGTTAACGTTAGCCACGTGATTGAGTGCTAGCTAGCAGCCAGGGCCCGGTTTCCCGATAGCAATGGAACTCAGGCTTAAGAGTGTTTAACGATGCATCTTTGCTTCAACGGCTGATGATGTAACATGCCTTTCCCAAAACACCACACTGAGAGAACGGTTGCTAAGTGTGTCTTTGGAGGATGTGTCGATACTGATAGGATCAAAAGAAAGGGAGCGCTGCTCTCAGATTTCTCCATTAAAATCTTTCCTTAACATTATAATTATTTCACAATACTGATGACGGATCAGCTCCTAGAATAGTTGTCTCCAAACCTTTCTAGCATGAGAGCTAACTTAAACATGTCGCAAGCAACAATTTTTCTTCTAGCTTTCAAATAGGCAAATGCTTCTCCTCTAACTCTACCCTGGGTCCTTAGTGTAGCCTACAAGAGAAAGTAGTGAACTATGTTGCTTTCTGTCAATATATCTGGTAAAATAATGGTTAAACAACTCTAATGGGGCCCTATAAAATCTGAGATTTCTTTCCCAAATTATTATTATTAGAAAAAAAATGTGCGGGTTAAATCTGCAGTTACAAGGAAGAGGGAAACAGTCGTGGAGAATTTGAGGCTTTAATTAGGAACTTATCCACCAGATTTGAAGACGGATCAGCCTCTTGGATATCATTGCGTTTGTACGTGATCCTCTCACAGTCCGCCTAGGTGGAGAATACTCCTCACTTGCTAAGAAAACTATACACTCGCTGGATGAGGCCGCAGTTCAAAATGAGCTGATTGATCTATGAGAATATCTAAGGGGCTTTTATATCATTCTAAATTAATTAAGGCTTAAGGCTTAATTAATTAATAATAATAATAATTGCTTTGTTTAAAAAATAACACTATTTTGGAGATGATTTCGTTTTCAAATAAGCTAAGTGAGCGAGAAAAAGGCCATTATTGAACATGGAATGAGACATTCTTACTAATTTGTAAATACAGCCAGTTTGTTATTTAGAATGATTTATTTCTGTTTTTAGAGGGAGAGAAACCAAAAGCCCACAATCAGCTCATGGGTCACCCGGTCGCTGCCGGCACAGGTATGGAACCAGCATCTGTAGCAACGCAGTTTGCACTGAGATGCAGTGTCTTAGACCCCTGCGACACTCAGGAGGCCCCATCCACAATGCTGATCAATTGCCTTGCGCAAAGTATCAAAATACAGAGAAGTGTTGCCAAGCGTCTACTGTCCTGCTAATAGCCCACAATGGGCGATTATAAAACATGGTGTCCAGGTCAGGATAACCAAAACATTTCTTTATTAAAGACTATCAGAAAGAATGTTGCTACTTTTTAAATGTTGATCCAAAGCCATGAATGAGTGAGTCACTCAGCTTTATGTAGGTGCTGAGGCCATATGACTGCGCCATCAACTTGATTATTTAGCAGACATCCCTTGCCTATATTCAGTCATTAAGAATATCAGTCATTAAGAATAGTCATTAAGAATATCATGGAATATAATTGAACATTTTAGTTTCTCTTGGAATAAAAACCTTAGCGTAACAACAGTTTTAGTAAGTAATACTGACGAGTAGAAACAAAAAAATAAGTGTATTTTTCTGGGGGTGCGCATGCAGGACAGAGGAATAGCAATTCTTACACTATTGTTCTAAATTCAATCACCTTCTTCATCCTCATCATTCAGTTCATTGAAATTCAATTTTGAAGTCGTGCACAATTATCCGTTTCTATTTGGTTTATGTCGCTCATTCATTGTCAGTTAGAGACACATTAGTGCCTTGGGACCCAAAAGCATAATCAGTGCTCTAACTCCCCCTTGTGCTGGCTGGTCTGAAGCAATGACGAGGGGAGAAAGGGTACCGTACTAAACCACAAATGACCTCTTCGTTGAGCAACCACTGTATGCTAATGTTAGCTAGCTGGTCTGGCGCATCGTTGCCCATAAAAGGAAGTTGGGCTAGCGAGCAAGCATTTTAGCAAGGTAGCCTAGGACAACAAAACTAAACATGAGTACTGTATGACAGTCGTAGACCGTTTAGGCAACATGAAATAAGAGGATGGCATCGGCATTTCTCTGCTGGTAGGGCAAATCATGTTTTTTCTACTTTCACGCATGAACACACACACATAAATCAGTACAATGGACAGCCACATCATATTTAGCTTATGTTGATTGGACTAAATAGTTGTTGGTATCTTTTAGATGTCACTGTATTCGACTAAGCATAGGTGATTAGATGTTGTTGAAATTATGAAGTTGAAATGTTGCTGGAATAGTGGAGGCAGCTCCTGTTTTCTTTGCAACTTGAAGTAACTCTCCGTGGTTCTAAATCAATAGTTGTTCAGTAGTGTGAAAATGGCGGAAACATTAACTTGCTTGACCATGCTGTAGGCCGTGTAACTGTTTGTTACATGCAATATGTTTTGGAGGCTTCACCGGACAGATGTTGCTCTCCGGTTTTGTAATGAAACAAATGTGGTCGAACATATTCTGCCACTGTCTTCTCATTGTCTTGGCCTTTGGGCCTATATATCAAGGTGGCAAGGCATATGAACTAACAGGTTATAGAGCAAACAACACAATTATCACAACACATCGGATGTAATATGGCAATTGTTTTTCCTGGCTTTAATTCCCCAGTGATTTTCACCATGCACCACTAATGCACACAGTAATACCAACGTCCAAATCATGTGAACTAGCTAGCAAGCTGTAAAATCAGCTAAACCAACTGCACTATCAACTTAGGAGTCTCACAGAGTTCAACTTGCAGTTCGTCTCTGCCAAGAACGACAGCAGAGTACATTTCACAGAGATACTTTCGAGGAGATGGGAAACTCCATTGGAATCGTATTAACACCCATTTTTGCTGTCGTCACTGGGCCGCAAGGTGAATTTTGGGACAGACGAAAAACCCTTTTAGGTTCTAGATAGCAACTTTTTGGGGTGAAAATATATATACACGCACACATGAGTGTAAAGAATATGTACAGTCATTTCTGAAATGATTGTGTGCGTGCGCGTACAGGTATACTGTTGCAGTCATTTTATTTCCCCGTACAAGTGGTACTCCAAAGCTACTTGTACTTTATTAACCTTTGACACAGTAATTACAAATGGAATGTTATTTTACAGTAGTTTGGGTATATAACAGTATCATGGGGAAACTCTATTTTTCATTCTAAACAGTCTTAACAGGAAAAAACTAAGGTAGTAATGGCCAATGTGCAATTTATGACAACAGCACTTTTTCAAATCATGAACCAGTATCAGTCAGGCGCTTCTTCTGACTGTTCACCATTTTGTAAAATTCAGGATGATGTGGTCATTTAGTTCAGGGATGTAACAGCCAATACCTGTGAAAACAAGGTCCAAATCGGTCATTTTGTGTTAACAGTAATGTGCACAATTCATGTGACAAATACATTGTAAATAACACTAGCTTTTCCGCTTAATGCAAAAGCTTTGCTCTCTGAGAGAGAGAGAGAGAGAGAGTTCTAAACACAGTCTTAGCATTGTGAGTGTGAGACTACTACTCCTCACTACTACTACCACCCACATCAGGTCTGATCACGGGTCCATTCTTCCCAGTCGGAACAAGGAGCTCCCAGTAAGTGTGCTCATTTTGTGTTTACAGTATGTGCACAATTAATGTGACAAAAAGGTTGTAAATAACACTTGCTTTTGCCCTTAATTCTGTAGAAAGAGAGAGAGAGAGAGATATTCTAAATCATGACTCGCCCACGTCAGGTCTGATCACAGATCCATTCTTCCCAGTCTGAACAAGGAGCTCCCAGTAAGTGTGCTCAGCATTGTCCCCAGCAACACCATTCACACTCTCCAGGAAAGGACCATAGTTGAGGTCCTCTGTGTAGGTAAACCTGGAAGAACAATGATCACTGACAAACATAAAATCTTTGACACACCATCTGCCAATTATAATACACCTTACCCATTCCAAAAGCAAGAATACCACCATTACTTTAGACATTGAAAACATGAAAATGACGTACCATTCCTTGCCATGCAATAAATCACACATTGAACTACAGAACATTGTCTGTAAATTGGCATAGAAACTATTGCTCAAACTGTAACATCTGTATTGCATAAATGAGCTATTCTAGAAAATCAGACAATGGAATCTAAATGTCTACTCACTTGAAGTCTGCATTGGTCTGCTGCAGTCTCCTCATGGCACCAAGTAGGATCCCTCTGTACACAATGTCAGTACTGTAGGTCTCATTGGGTGCATCGGAGATGTTGTTGACTACCGTCAAATTGATGGGTTTTGAGCCATGGTCCTCTGTAATAAAATTGTAATTAACAATTAACTACACTGAATAGGTTATAAAGAGAACATTAAAGAGATGTACATATATTCCACATTACTTTCAGTCAGGATCCCAGGAACCAGCAACAGCAGAGCTGTAGAGAGAAAAGATGCCATGATTAAACTCATCCTGTATTCAGTTGGAAGTGTACAGTGATGCAATCACTCCTTTTTATATTAAAACTTGTAACCACTCCTTTAGTGAGTGCATTTTCTTTATCTTGGCAACATGCTGGCTAGACTGAAAATAATCTGATTTCTTTCCTTTCTCTTGCCGTCGTGCTTGACCTGTACGTTTTGTACTGCCAAACTCAACATTTAGTTTGTGTCATATCTTGTATGTATCACCATCAGTCAACTGTTTCAGGGGACTTTAAAAGGTCAACTTGACCACAATGACCTTGTATTCAACTTTCATAGTTTACTTATTGTACCGACCTATAGTAGCCTGAGTACCAGTCTCTTTAGTTAACATTCCACAAATGTTTGTCAGCAGATAAACATTTGACAATCCTACCAGTGTGTCTGAGCTTTTATATTCGCACATTTTTTTCAAAGAGCTCTACCAAAGTAAAAAATCTTGTGCAGTGACTAGCCCAACAGCGAAGGTCCTGAAGTGGGGTGGGGACCCCAACCAAAACTTCCTTATGGTCCTGAAAAGGCTAAGGTCTGTGAACAAAGGATACATTAAACCTTCAGCTTCAGACAACATAGACTGAGAATGGGTAACATTAAATCAGAAATCTTTGAAAAGTTGAGTCACTGACTATCAACCTTCTTTGTTTTCCTTGTGTTCAAAATATTCACAAAAACATAATACTGTAATAGAAGCTCCATTGTTATTCTCAGAGTCCGTATTCATGTCATAAGGAATTCCCCTCAACCAAAAATTGGGGAAAACAAACATTTTCCATTGACCCCCATTGATCATAGATTTCATACAGAAATAACCAAAAAAATGACAAAAGTGTGTTGGGTTGTTCAATACGCTGTACGTAACCAGGTCATAAATCCCGACCTATGGTTCGCAATGCTCCAACATAGGGAAATAGAGCCATCGAGAAGAGCTCTGTAGCTTCAAGCTATTCGTGTGGAAGAGTGGGAAATGTTGGGACAAGTTGTCCAAGGACCTGGTGTCCAAGTAGGCTACGTATTTTTTTTCACCTTTATTTAATCAGGTAGGCTAGTTGAGAACAAGTTCTCATTTACAACTGCGACCTGGCCAAGATAAAGCAAAGCAGTGTGACACAAAACAGAGTTACACATGGAATAAACATACAGTCAATAACACAATAGAAAAACAGTCTATACAGTATGTGCAAATGAGGTTAGATAAGAGGTATGGCAATAAATAGGCCATAGTGGCGAAACAATTACAATTAAAACACTGGAGTGATAGATGTGCAGGAGATGTATGTGCAAATAGAGATACTGGTGTGCAAAGGAGAGGGGAAAAAAATAACAATGGGGATGAGGTAGGTAGATACTGTAGATGGGCTATTTACAGATGGGCTATGTACAGGTGCAGTGATCTGTGAGCTGCTCTAACAGCTGGTGCCTAAAGTTAGTGAGGGAGATATGAGTCTCCAGCTTCAGTGATTTTTGCAATTCGTTCCAGTCTTTGGTATCAGAGAACTGGAAGGAAAGGAAATTTCCTTTGGTGGTGACCAGTGAAATATACCTGCTGGAGCACGTGCTACAGGTGGGTGCTGCTATGGTGACCAGTGAGCTGAGATAAGGCGGGGCTTTACCACGCAAAGACAGATGACCTGGAGCCAGTGGGTTTGGCGATGAATATGAAGCAAGGGCCAGCCAACGACAGCATACAGGTCGCAGTGGTGGGTAGTATATGGGGTTTTGGTGACAAAACAGATGGCACTGTGAAAGACTGCATCCTATTTGCTGAGTAGAGTGTTGGAGGCTGTTGTAAATGACATCGCCGAAGTCAATGTGTGTGGAAAAAAAATTACATCACAGATAAGACATTTAAGGACCTGACTGAAGGACAGAGGAGAGGCAGAATGATTACAAGCTGGAGGTTACGGCAAATTCCACAGCACCATGATTCCCTGTTAAAGGTTCGGCTCAAGCTGTTGGTTTTGCATTTAGTACCAACTGGTACTTTAAAAAAATTAGATAGTCCTTACACAGGCCTTTGTTTCTACTGCCCTGGGGAGTGTTGAAAGAACCCCAATACAGTTTCCTTCTTTTTGTTGAAGTCACGTCTCTGCATCTCATTTTGTGCTATCCCGCTTAGGATCGTGTCAGTGAATGGGTATAGCCTTTGACAATTACTTTTAATGGAGGCTATCAAATCATTCAGAATGGTTTTCAACATCCCAGAAAAGTGATAGGGTTGAGTCTTTCGAATCCGGTATCAGGAAGAATAAAAGTCAGAATATGTCATTAATTAAATTCAAGCAATAAATGGTAAATGCAATTTTTGTATATACGGGCTCTCTGTCCCACCTCGCAGGGCAAACCGAGAACTGACCAGATGTTCGTAAACAGTTATTCTTAGACATAATTCCAACCCGTCTGTTGGCCTATCACAGTAGAGGCTGAGCATGGTTTTAGACTTGCTCAGCCTATCGCAGGCGCTCAGACTAGTCCTAGCCTCTTGGCGCTCCTTGGAGCCCGACATCTGCTGTTGTGTAGATTAACTCTGTTGGTACCACACTCTAGTTTTAACAGTTGCTCAGTTCCTGCTATTGTGTTGTTCAGTATTTTTCCATCTCAGTTAAACCTCGTGATGACCACCCCTCCCTATACCTGATTAACCACAACTTTGTAACATGCAGCAAGTCACACCATGTGCTCAAGAGTCACACAGACAGGCAAGGCAATTGTAGCAAACAGTACACCTGGCCATGCTGCTGCTCCAGTTTCAACTTCCACCTGACTGTGCTGCTGCTCCAGTTTCAACTGTTCTGCCTTATTATTATTCGACCATGCTGGTCATTTATGAACATTTGAACATCTTGGCCATGTTCTGTTATAATCTCCACCCGGCACAGCCAGAAGAGGACTGGCCACCCCACATAGCCTGGTTCCTCTCTAGGTTTCTTGGCCTTTCTAGGGAGTTTTTCCTAGCCACCGTGCTTCTACACCTGCATTGCTTGCTGTTTGGGGTTTTAGGCTGGGTTTCTGTACAGCACTTTGAGATATCAGCTGATGTACGAAGGGCTATATAAATACATTTGATTTGATTTGATTTGCAACATGCAAGTCACACCATGTTACATGGTTCTTGTCACACACACAAAAAAAACAAAGCAGCTGTTGTTCAAACAATTCAATCGTAAGTAATATGGTAGCGGGTTTAAAATGCATTAATCCTAAATCCTTACAAGAGACAGTTGAAAGTTCCAATACTTTCAGCAAGTAAAGCATCATAACGCGCAGTTACCCCTGCAAGCTCCTTGTAGTTGTCCTTGTTAACGGAACTTTCCCTCTCATCGTGTCCTCCTAAAAGCATATTCTTGCATGCCCTGCTTTTGTTTAGCTGAACAATCAATGTTCTTCAGGTCACTGCACCCACCTTTCGACCAAGGATGACTTACAAAATAGACCAGCAATACAGGCGACCTGATGAAAGGCTCCCTGTTAACCATCTATACTTTTGCTTCAAGTTAGTATTGAACGCCCTCACCTTTTCATCCGTCTTCATGAAACTGATCAAGCAGAGGTCGATCCTCGCTTTTAATTTGCACCTTTTCAGTGTACCCCAGAGAATGAAAGGGGTTCAACAAGAAGTCCACAACATTCGACAGCGTTGGCCATTCTACCATTCTGGTGGACAAAACTACACTCGTGCTGGTAGCTAGCAAATAAATTGCACTAACACAAAAATAAAGTTATAAAACCAGGAAAACAAATTATAATATACCTCTGTCTCCTGTAATTTGAAAAAACAAATTTGAATAATATCACTCTTCACTCGTAATCTCTATCCAACAATGTCACCAAGCTTCTCAACACATAGAACCCACAAATGGCTCTGTGGCACAATACCAATACAACTCACTAGGTTTGTTCTCTGATCCTAATTCTATGATTGGATGGACAACATGTCAGTTCATACTGCAAAAGCTTTGATTGGTTGGAGGATGTCCTGCGGGAGTGGTCATAATTACCATCTTTGTCCACGGAAGGGGGTGAGGCCTGTGAGCCGCCTAGATTTTGTATTGAAGTCTATGTAGCCAGAGGCCGGAAGCTAGCTGTCCTCTGGCTACACCATGGTGTTACCCCAGACAGTACTGTTGAAGTTACTGTAGACCTTCCTTGCAAAACAGTGTATATTAAAGCAATTATTTGGTGACGTATGAATATTTAGTATAGTTTTCTGAAAAGGATAACTTTAAGGTTTCACTATTTACATATTTATGACATTTCACTGAGGATGGTCCTCCCCTTCCTCTGAGGAGCCTCCACTGCTGTACACACAATTTCAGAAATATCCTTATACCACACACACACATGACTCTTTAGTGAATTTAACAATAATGTCTCAAGTAAAAGTCTTGGGTGGTGAGTTGGTACAATTCCAAGTGTGGGAAGTTAAAACCACCCTCAGACTTAGAATAAAAAGGATTGTTTTACATCTCTAGGAGTTTTATTTGCCCATATAAAGTCTTATGGCATACTTTTAAAGAATGTCGTCAGTTGGGTAAATGGTATTACCGAGAATAAATATGAAAACTTTGGGAGCCGTGCCATTCTGAAGAGGTAAATGCTACCTGTAAGATTTTCAGGAATGATCTGCTTTCATATTGTCAGGTAATGGGATAACGTTTTTTAATATTTGTTGTTACTTAAGCATGTTATATTTTTTAATGGTCCACTTAAAGAATTGTTGTAGATAGAGTTATTTTTAATATTCCTATTGCCATTACTTCAGTTTTTCAAAGTTAATTTTATATCCTGAGACTTGAATTTTCAGATTTTTTTTATTTATTTTTTTAAATTGGAGATTTCCATATTGGTCAGGTATATCAGGAGATTGTTGGCAAATAAATTGTATATTTAGTAAACAAATAATGATACGTGTTACGTTTGGGTTCTGTCTAATTCTTTCTAAGCTGTTAAATTGTCAGTGCAAACAGGAGAGGGAGTGGGGACATCCCTGTCTTGTGCCATTTCTAATGCAATTTCTTAAGAAAACTAATTTGTTTTGATTTTTTCTTTAGGATATTTATATACCATTTGTATTAAATGTATTATTTCAGCTGGAAAGTTCAAGGCTTTCAATGTTTTTATTAGAAAAATGCAATTCAAGACAGTCAAAAGCCTTTTGGCATTAAAGCCATTATTGTTAAGTCTATATATTTTTTGCGTATTGTATTATAAAGTGTTCTTGTATTTGCTTGTCTATTTTTAATAAACCCTGTTTGATTGATATGTATTAAATCTTAAGACTTGCAATTATTTTGCATAAGCTTTTATATTATTTTGTTGTTACAATTTATTAGAGTTATGGGTCCGTAATCAGCAAGGGACTTTAATATAACTGAAATAACTGTTTGATACATGGAACTAGGAAGTGCTGAATTGAGTGATGCAATACATGACCACAAGTATATTGTTGAATATCTCATTCCATAATCAAGGGCATTAATATGGGTTGTACCACTTTTCTGCTATAACAGCCATTCCTGGTGCTTTCAATTGAGGTTGTAGGATCAGTCCAACTGTTTAATAAGGATTTATATAGATTTTCATACATTTTTTAAAGTTGTTGTTAATCCCGTTGTG